>NC_134690.1:134421504-134479004 GCF_050947455.1 Rhinoderma darwinii | reverse complement strand
TGCAATACAGAAGTATTGCAGTGTATTATAATAGCGATCGCAGAATCGCATATTAAAGTCCCCTAATGGGACTAGTAAAAAAGTAAAAAAAAAAGTTTAATAAAGTTAATAAAAAAAAAATGTGAAAAACCCACTTTTCCCCCTTACAAACTGCTTTACTATTAAAAAACCAAAATAGAGTAAAAAAGTTACACATATTTGGTATCGCCGCGTCCGTAACGACCCCGACTATAAAGCTATTACATTACTTAACCCGCACGGTGAACGCCGTAAAAAAATTAAATAAGAAATTGCTGTTTTCTGTGAATCCTGACTTTAAAAAAATGTGATTAAAAAGTGATCAAAAAGTCGCATCTACTCCAAAATGGTACCAATAAAAACGACATGTCGTCCCGCAAAAAAAAAGCCCTCATACAACCGCATCGGCGAAAAAATAAAAAAGTTTCGGCTCTTCAAATATGGAGACACAAAAACAAATCATTTTGAAAAAAAAGAGTTTTTCCTGTGTAAAAGTAGTAAAACATACTAAAACTATACAAATTTGGTATCGTTGCAATCGTAACAACCCGCTGAATAAAGTTATTGTGTTATTTATACCACACGGTAAACGGCGTCGATTTAGGACGCAAAAAAGCGTGGCGAAATTTCAGATTTTTTTCTATTCCCCCCCCCCCCCAAAAAAAAGTTAATCAATAAATAATATGTACCTCAAAATGGTGCTATTAAAAAATAGAGAGTTATAGCTCTTGGAATGCGACGATGGAAAAACGTAAAAAATAGCCTGGTCATTAAGGTCTAAAATAGGCTGGTCATTAAGGGGTTAAAGATGTGTTGAGAATGGGCTTTGATATTATCTATGTGGGGTAATTATTCTGTACTGAATATGTGCAAAAATTAGTTTTTATACACTTTGTGTATAAAACTAAACTAAAATAATGTGAATATCGCCCTATTGCTTTTTGGGTATTGTCCTTTTTAGATATTTTCTTTTCTTTTGTTATAGTTGTTAAAAGGGTTAACCTGGTTATGAAAAATGTTTTACCAATGGCTGCAAATGAGATAAATGATAAATTAATAAAATAAGCAATTTTATATATACAGTAATATCTCTTTAATACATCATCCACTAATCTAGAAAGTCTGATAATCCTTCACTAGTTTCAAGCATAAAGCTTCTCTATAATGTGAAATTTCACAAAAGCAGGGAGACTGAGCAGAGAGAACCAATTAGGATATTTCTCTAAATTAAAGTTATAGTAGTAGATTTTTTTTCAAGAATGGGTTCTTTATGAGAGTCTCTACCTTTACAAGTGAATTATGTGCTTTTCAATAACTCTCTGTTAATCCAGAATATTTGATAATTCTGCATCTGTCAGGTTCAATTGATGTTAGTGAAGGAATTTTAGATGGGACAGCTGATGTTACGGTATTGTGACTTTCCACAACTTATCTGGGTCTTTTTAGATAATTTTATCACAAATTCTATACTTCTAATTTAAATTCCAAATCGTAATATCAATCACTTTTTTCCATTTCGTGTCTCATATTTTAGTTTATATCTTTGAAATACATGTTAGCCAAACATTGTCCAGTTACATCAGAGTGCAAATTAATCAATGTCCAAATCATACCTGATCTTGTAAACTCAATGTACACCAAAGTTAATGTTACTAAATAACCATTAAATTAATTATTAGCTTTACATGAACCTGTTTGTTTTAAAAATAGTCTTAGTGCGCACATGCACATAGCAGGCACGTGCTGGTAGTGTATTACAGCGAATTGTCAAACGTTTTTTGCAATGGAGTTTTTGGTCGCACAGCATGTATAGGTAAAGTACATGGCCGCTACACACATATATATATATATATATATATATATATATATATATATATATATATATATATATATATATATACTTAATTATATCCCAAACATAAACAATTTTACATAATATAGCACTATCCAGTATATCAGAAAATACTTTAATAGAACAGATTATAAAAACATATCGGCCATCAAAAAAAGGATATATAAAAAATAACACACTAAAATGTGGTGATGGTATGAGGGATCACAATGCATCAAATTATATACACAATCAGCTGTAGGGTATGGTATATAAACGCGAAATAGCAAATATGCACCTCAAAAATCACTAGTATGTAGATACATTATCACTAGACAAGGGGTACAGATGTACAAGTAACTAGGATCAAAGACCCAAATCAGGTCAAATAGCAACCCGTGTTTTGCATATTGATCCCCCAAAAGAACCCACAGACCACAACAAACACCCCGATGCGCGTTTCGCTTTTGGCTTTTTTAAGGGGTAATGAATAGTGAGGAAGCTTGGTCTTAAGTAGGAGGGATAAGGTGAAATAATCCAATCAGGGCACTTCATGCATGTTGCATACAGGGGTTGTATAAGTTAATTAATACATGGATCTCCAGTTAATTACGCACCTCGAAAATAGCTTCCATGATGTCACACTACGCCGCCCCAATCCCACCATCCCGATACAGCAGGGAGGACGGATAACATGTATCCATGCGTGCCCGCGTCACCACATAGCGCCAGAACGGAGGGAGCGGGAAGGAACACACGCCATGCATGAACCCTTGCGGTCATCTTACAAAAGGGCAAAATTGCCAGGAGTATGTCACTGTATGCCCCTCTGTGACGGATGCGAAACACCGGCCCCTCCAAAGGAAGAGGGACCGAGGATCCTCATGCAACACAGAGGGGCACCAGCAGAGCATAGTAATGCACTTAGAAAAAATATATAAAACATCAACCAAATACATTATATTGTGGCAAACTAAAGAACAATCATTATTTCCATCAGTGTGATGATATCTGGCCCCCCCGCAATGGACACGCGACCCCGACCTAATCGAACCAAGGAGAGGACCGAAGTTGTGCATGCAACGCAGAAGTACACATAGAACAGTTGATAAAATAGATAAAATACGATACAAAAAGGAAATATGAAATATGTATACTTAAAATATCTCACATACAACCATCATAACTTTATGTATATAGAAAGTCAGCTTAAGTAAAGCCCAAAATTACATAATAGTGATACCAAATCAAAGTGAGAGCCCAAAACCGTGAATAGGTGCAAGGTGGCAAAAAGATTTATTGATATACAGGTGGAGGTTTCCACCTCGTGAAAAAAGATTTTTATTACCCATTAACCCCTTAATGACCGGGCCTGAAAAGACCTTAATGACCAAGCCAGATTTGCTAAATCTGGTATGTCTGAATTTATCAGAGAATAACTGTGCGAAAGTTTTGAATATCCAAGTAATTCTGACATTGTTTTTTCGTCACATGTTGTACTTTATTTTAGTGGTAAAAGTAGACTGATACGATTTGCGGAAATTAATGAAAAAATAGAAAAATTGAAGAAATTTTGTAAAAATTATCATTTTTCCCTATTTTTAACTGCAATATGTCACATATGTACATACATACTCTACAATTTTTTTTATTAAATATATATTTCCATAGCTTTACTCTATTTTGGCAGCACTTTTGAAAAAAAAATTTTTTTTTGAGCAATTTAGAAGACTTACAAGTTTAGAAATGATTTGATACATTTTGAAGTACATTTTGTTTTCCTGCACCAAGCCAGGTTTTCAGAGGCTCATAGGTGTCAGAATGGTGGAAACCCCCACAAGTGACACCATTTTGAAAACTACACCCCTTAAGGTATTTATTAAGGGGTGTTGTAAGTATTTTGACCCCACAGTTTTTTTGTAAGAATTCATGCAAAGCAGGCGTAAAAACATATAATTTCACTTTTTTCATAAAATTATCACTTTGAAGACCGATTTCTTTGTAAAGCGACCATGAGAATGAAGAAATGCACCCCAAAATCTATCACCCTGTTTCTCCTGTTTTCAAAAATGCCCACATTGTGACCCTAATGCGTTGCCTGGACACACGGCAGTGCCCGAAAGGAAGGGAGCAACCGGAGGCATTCAGGTCTCATTTTTGCTTGAAAATGTTTTAGGCCCCACTGTACATTTGAAAAGGTTTTGAACTACCAGAACGATAGAAACTCCCCATAAACGACCCCATTTAGAAAACTAGACACCTTAAGGTATTTATCTAGCGCTGTAGTGAGTATTTTGACCCCACAGTTTTTTGCTAAATTTAATGTATAGCAGGTGAAATAAAAAAACAAAACACTTTTTATATAAAAGTATCACTTTGAAGACCGATTTCTTTGTAGAGCGACCATCAGAATGAAGAAACACACCCCAAAATCTATCACCCTGTTTCTCCTGTTTTCAAAAATGCCCACATTGTGATCCTAATGCGTTGCCTGGACACACGGCAGGGCCCGAAAGGAAGGGAGCAACCGGAGGCATTCAGGTCTCATTTTTGCTTGAAAATGTTTTAGGCCCCACTGTACATTTGGAGAGGTTTTGAACTACCAGAACGATAGAAACTCCCCATAAACGACCCCATTTAGAAAACTAGACACCTTAAGGTATTTATCTAGGGGTGTAGTGAGTATTTTGACCCCACAGTTTTTTGCTAAATTTAATGTATAGCAGGTGAAATAAAAAAACAAAACACTTTTTATATAAAAGTATCACTTTGAAGACCGATTTCTTTGTAAAGCGACCATCAGAATGAAGAAACACACCCCAAAATCTATCACCCCGTTTCTCCTGTTTTCAAAAATGCCCACATTGTGACCCTAATGCGTTGCCTGTACACACGGCAGGGCCCGAAAGGGAGGTAGCGCCCGAAGACTTTCAGGACACACATTTTGCTTGAAAATGTTTCAGGTCCCATTACACATTTATAGAGGCACTGAGCTGCCAAAAAGATAGAAACTCCCCATAAATGACCCCATTTTGAAAAGTAGACCGCTTAACCCCTTCCCCCTGCTTGCATTCTGGGCCCTAATGTCCAAGCCATTTTTTACATTTTTACATTGTCACATTCAAAGAGCTGTAACTTTTTTATTTTTGCGTCGGCATAGCTGTATAAGGTCTTGTTTTTTGCGGGACGACTTGTAGTTTTTATTGGTACCATTTGAGAGTAGATGCGACTTTTTGATCACTTTTTATCACATTTTTTTAAAGTCAGGATTAACAGAAAACAGCAATTTTTCCATTGTTTTTTATTTTATTTTTTACGGCGTTCACAGTGCGGGTTAAATAATGTAACAGCTTTATAGTCGGGGTCGTTACGGACGCGGCGATACCAAATATGTGTAACTTTTTTGCTTTATTGTAGTTTTTTTTAATAGTAAAGCATTTTGTAAGGGGAAAAGCTGGGTTTTTCATTTTTTTTTTTTCACTTTTTTTTTAAATTAACTTTATTAAACTTTTTTTACTTTTTTACTAGTCCCACTAGGGGACTTCACTATCCTCCGATCGCTATTATAATACACTGCAATACTTTTGTATTGCAGTGTATTACTGCCTGTCCGTTTAAAACGGACAGGCATCTGCTAGGTCATGCCTGCGGCATGATCTAGCAGGCATTCGCTCCAGGCAGACCTGGGGGTCTTTATTAGACCCCCGGCTGCCATAGAAGACACAGACACTCGGCGATTTTATCGCCGGGTGTCAGTGAGATGAGAGGGAGCTCCCTCCCTCTCTCCAAAACCATTCAGATGCGGTGCTCGCTATTGTGCACCGCATCTGAAGGGTTAAACGGGTGAGATCGATACTAATATCGATCTCACCCGGCAGAGCAGGGACGCCCCCAGCCCTCAGCTGCCTCTGGCAGCTGAGAGCAGGGAGATTTCACGGTTCCCTGCTCTGTTTACTTTATTCTACAGCAGCGACGTAGAATAGCGGCGCTCTAGAATAAAGCCCACTAATGACCGCCGTAAAAAGACGTATCGGCGGTCATTAAGGGGTTAAGGTATTCATCTAGGTGTGTACTAAGTATTTTGACCCCACAGTTTTCGCAGGAATTAATGCAAAGCAGGTGGAAAGAAAATTTTATTTCACTTTTTTTCACAAATATGTCATTTTAAGGTCAGATTTCTTGTACAGAGGACATGAGAATAAGGAAATGCACCAGAAAATGTATCACCCTGTTTCTCCTGTGTTCAAAAATATCCCCATTGTGGCCCTAATGTGTTTCCTGGACACACGGCAGGACCCAAAAGGAAGGGAGCACCCGGAGGCTTTCAGGACACACATTTTGCTTTGAAAATAGGAGGATTCTACTTTTCTAGATTGAGAAATAGATGTCCCTAACAGTTTCTACACCCTATGACTATGTCGTGCTAAGAAAGCAGCTGTCCTGAAATCATGTCAGTCCATAGACATTATGTATATCAACCCGCTCTGATATATAGTAAGTTAGAGTGGGAAAATGTATTAAACTGTTGGCGGTAAAAGGCAATATATCCAAAAAAAAGGAGGAAGAATGTATCCAGCTATGTGGAAAACTAGAGCATGTTCACAGGATGAAAGAAAATTTGTAGGGCTGTAATGACTTTATTATTCAAAGTGACTGGTCATACAACGTCTCTTTAGCTCCATCAATCCCTATATAAGGGACGAATGTGCCAAGTGACGCGGTACACCATAACAAGCCCCTGCCCGGCAGGGTAGGAACCGCCATGTGCACAAAACAACCAATCACCTGTAGAATATATAAAGGGGCAGTGTCCCACACCGTATGTATAGATACAGTAAAGGACCACTACTCCCCAAATTATGTCGCTATTTCTAGAAGTATTGTCGGGTGTAAGAGGTCCACCAAAAACCCGAACAAAACTGTAATAACGCCCATAGTGTATTGATAAGGACAAAACAGGGACTTCTGCATAGACCAGGGTTGGAAGGACAAGCGGAACAATAATATCGTGACTCACTTCGCTGTCCTCGTTTGCTGCAGACCCGACACCGTTTTTGGGGGTATTTTTGGTTAGATGTTGAAGGGATGGGGTGTAAAAAATGTTTTTCAACAAGTCGGTGTACATCCTCTGACTCATGGACTACTCTCTGGTCTGCAGATTGAAATAGGAGATCTTCAATCACTTTCTCCTGAAATTCAAAGAATGTCGCCCTGCCCGCTGATTTTTTGTACAGGACAAATGCATTCTGCATCGCAACTTGAATCCCTTGTAGCGACACTTTCGCTGTCGCTTTCAAGTAAGGCTGGGTTCACACGACCTATTTTCAGACGTGAACGAGGCTTATTATGCCTCGTTTTACGTCTGAAAATAGGGCTACAATACGTCGGCAAACATCTGCCCATTCATTTGAATGGGTTTGCCGACGTACTGTGCAGACAACCTGTTATACAATAAAAACCTGTCATAAAAATACAGCCTCGTCAAAAGAAGTGCAGGACACTTCTTTGGACGTTTTTGGAGCCGTTTTCTCATAGACTCCAATGAAAACAGCTCCAAAAACGGACGTAAAAAACGCAGCGAAAACTCAGCGAAAACGCAGCGAAAACCGTGAGTTGCTCATAAAATGTCTGAAAATCAGGGTCTGTTTTCCCTTGAAAACAGCTCCGTATTTTCAGACGTTTTTGGTCACTACGTGTGCACATACCCTAAAAGCTCAACTTCAGATGCAGAATCCGTATCTGAGCATAGCATCTGATCGGCTTCCTCAACGCTGTATCTTCTGGCAGCCATAATGATAATACAGTCTAAACCGCAAATAATAAATGGAACTAGCGGTCGTGTGCATGAAGCCTAATCAACTAAGAACACTAAAAGAATGAAACTTTTTTTTTTTTTTTTTATTGTTTATTTTTTTTTTTTTCAAACCTAAACCTAAACCCTACGCCTAACACAAACCGTAAACCCAAGCCCAGAACAGCACCCTACGCCGTCTAAGGCCCCATGCACATGAACGTGTTTTTGCAGCCACAATTCCCCCGAAAATCCACGGGAGAATTGCGGCCCCATTCTTTTCTATGGGGCCATGCACACAACCGTAGTTTTTGCGGTCCTTGCACGGCCCGGCAGCCCGGACCGCAGAAAGAACGGGCATGTCTTATTACGGCCCTGTTCTGCGGTCCGGGCTCATTGAAAACAATGGTGGCGGCCATGTGCATGTCCCGCGATTTGCGGGCGGCCTGCGGCGGACAGTCCGCAGCCGGCCGACCCGAAAATCACGGCCGTGCACACGGCTACGGTCGTGTGCATGAGGCCTAACCGCGTACACGCCGTCTAACAGCGTACCCTAAAAAGAAAGTAGTTTATAGTACGATTCTTTAGTATATACAGTAAATATATTTATATTTATATTTATATATATATGTATATACTATATACTATAAAATACTGAAAAAAATGTTGTTTTTTTTTAATAAACTGTGTAAGGGACAAGTGATTTTGTGTGGGGACACTGACACACTTGTATCTGTTTCTCTCCACAGCTAGAACAGTGAGGAGAAACAGATACATGTTTTTACTTTTATTTTACAGTAGTGATCACTATGATTGGATCTCATAGTGATCACAAAAGATCAGGAACCAATACTATTGGCTCCTGATCACTGCTCTAAGAACAGAGCTGCTAGCAACAGCTCGTTCTTAGAGCAGGAGCTGTCATTTAGACACTCCCGGCGGCTCTGTACGCAGTAACAGCATGTGACCGCTGTGATTGGCTGTCACAGCGGTCACGTGCTGTTATGACGAAATCGGCAGGTCCTGATGGCTGCACTAAGAACCGGACCTGTTACTTACAGCCGGTTTTTAGTGCAGATGTCACCAGGGTGCCGATAAACCCCCTCTACTACAGCGACGCCAAAAGGCATCGCTGTAGACTGAGTACATGCACCACCTGACGTCAAAAGACGGTGGGCAGTCGTTAAGGGGTTAAAATATATCAAGAGTATGGGCATTGTAAAATACCCATGAAAAAAGATAAAAATATATACTGTCCCTCATAGACGTTTAATGGGTAGATTAAGGACTATAGGTTTAGAAAATATAGTTTGTAATTGGATTGAGAATTGGCTCAAGGACCGTATCCAGAGAGTTGTGGTAAATGATCCTACTCTGAATGGTCCCCGGTAATAAGTGGTGTGCCCCAGGGTTCAGTGCTGGGACCGCTATTATTCAACTTATTTATTAATGATATAGAGGATGGGATTAATAGCACTATTTCTATTTTTGCAGATGACACCAAACTCTGTAATATAGTTCAGTCTATGGAAGATGTTCGTGAATTGCAAGTGGATTTAAACAAACTAAGTGTTTGGGCATCCAGTTGGCAAATGAAGTTTAATGTAGATAAATGTAAAGTTATGCATCTGGGTACCAACAACCTGCATGCATCATATGTCCTAGGGGGAGCTACACTGGGGGAGTCACTTGTTGAGAAGGATCTGGGTGTACTTGTAAATCATAAACTAAATAACAGCATGCAGTGTCAATCAGCTGCTTCAAAGCCCAGCAGGATATTGTCGTGTATTAAAAGAGGTATGGACTCGCGGGACAGGGATGTAATATTACCACTTTACAAAGCATTAGTGATGCCTCATCTAGAATATGCTGTTCAGTTCTGGGCTCTAGTTCATAGAAAGGATGCCCTGGAGTTGGAAAAAATACAAAGAAGAGCAACGAAGCTAATAAAAGGCATGGAGAATCTAAGATATGAGGAAAGATTAAAGGAATTAAACCTATTTAGCCTTGAAAAAAGACGACTAAGGGGGGACATGATTAATTTATATAAATATATTAATGGCACATACAAAAAATATGGTGAAATCCTGTTCCATGTAAAACCCCCTCAAAAAACAAGGGGACACTCCCTCTGTCTGGAGAAAAAAAGGTTCAACCTGCAGAGGTGACAAGCCTTCTTTACTGTGAGAACTGTGAATCTATGGAATAGCCTACCGCAGGAGCTGGTCACAGCAGGGACAGTAGATGGCTTTAAAAAAGGCTTAGATAATTTCCTAGAACAAAAAAGTATTAGCTCCTATGTGTAGACATTTTTCCCTTCCCTTTTCCCGTCCCTTGGTTGAACTTGATGGACATGTTTCTTTTTTCAGCCGTACTAACTATGTAACTTTATATATATATATATATATATATATATATAAAATGGTACAATCATAAATCAACATGGTCACCTACTGTAAGATATAAAGACATAGTTAAAAAAAATTATATAAAAGTATAATACAAAAATTATTATTAAATATACATGTGAATTATGTGTATATACCAGCTTATATGGGGAAATTATTTACCAAGCCATGTAGTGACTATATCATATTAATTAATATAAGTCCAAAAAACTGATCATATTTTATAAATATATATACAAAAAAGATTTATAAAATACAGGTGCTAGTATGTAAAGGTAATATGTAAACATACATACTACTTGAATAAAACAGACCCCCCCATAAAAGCTGACGATTGGAGTATTGTTAGAACAGAATATAATACAACAATATAGAATATTAAGATGGCCAAAAAACACATTAGATGGACCATAAAAAATATATAGCAACACATCTCTACTAGATATTATAAAGTATAAAGACATCCCAGTCCAACATCAAAATCAGATGAAGTCCTTTCAGAATATCAAACAGTAGCTAACACCGATGGCGACCAGACCTATGACCCAAAATGGAAGTCTGTATCCTTAAAAAAGATGAACCAAAATCAACCTATAGAGATTCATAATAGAAAGACAAAATAATAGCCACCATAAAACCTCCAAAGATGTTCCTCAAGACACACTCCTAACTACCATTAAAAATTATTATATAAACTAAGACACATACAGATGTAGCCATCTTTAACTTGATTCTGATAACTTGCTGCAGAGTGATATCGCACAACAAAAGCCATTGAAAAGTCATTGAAAAAGTCAGGATAAGGGATCTACCCATTGTTTATTTAATGCGTTAAAAGTCAAGGTAAAGACGGCTACATCTGTATATATATATACTACAGGAACCCATCATTAAAGAAATGTTGCAAAGGACATCTTCCACACGTTTAGTGATCCACCTACATTCAATACGTTCCAGTTTTCGAAAGGTGTCGCCACCACAAGATCCAATAATGATTTTGTCTATGTCACAAACTTGCAGATCCTTCCATTTGTTGTTTTGATGTTCACAAAAATGCCTAGGAATGGGTTTAAATTCTTTAATCTTCTCCCAATCATTGCAATCAATTGTACCTGCATTCTTAATATCCCTCAAATGCTCCTGAATTCTCATTCTCATTTCCCTTGTGGTCTTACCAACATATGAGCGACCACAAGGGCAGGTCGCCATATACACCTCACCCATAGTGCTACAGTTGATAAAGTGTACAATTTTGAAAGACTTCTGATTGTCAGAGTCAGAGAACGTATTTGTTTTCACAACTAATTGACAAATATAACAACGACCATAAGAAAAGGAACCCCAATTGGGTTCCTTAGAGCCGAATAATTATGTATCGGGTTTCGGAGCACTAGCATGGCTTAGAACTAGATGATCCCTCAAAGTTTTGCTTCTTTTGGCTGTCAATTGTGGTCTCGTAGGTAAACCGTTTTTAAGGTCAGGGTCTGACTGCAAGATTGGCCAAATCCGAGCCACAATATCCCTCATTTCTGTCAATTGTGTATTGTACGTAGTAATCAGTCTTACCACAGAATCCTGATTCTTCCGCTTGTGTTGAATTAAAAGGTTATTTTGGTCAGTTGTACACGCTCTTTGATATCCTTTTTCAATATCTCGCCTGTAATAACCACGCTGTAAAAAATGATTTTTCAATTGGTACGCCACATCTTCGTATTTTTGTATTACACTTTTATATTATTATTTTTTTTTAATTATGTCTTTATATCTTACAGTAGGTGACCATATTGATTTATGATGGCACCATTATTTATATATATGTGTGTATATATATATATATATATATATATATATGTATATATATATATATATATATATATATATATATATTATTTTTTTAATGGATATTTTAAAATAATATATTTTAATGAGTAATAAAAATCTTTTTCACGAAGTGGAGGTTTGTAAATCAATAAATCTTTTTGTCACTTCTTATATATATTTTCGAAAGTTTGTTTGAAGCCCGATTTTTCATTGGTTTAAAATGGATCATACTAACAGGATGTGCCAAGGGGGAAGTTGTCTTTATTCTTACATAATATTGATGGTTATGGATTCTTTCTATCATCGCCAACCTCTAATAACACACACTTCTTATGTACCATTTATTATTATAAGCGGGGCACACATTGCGGTTATCGCATACACAACTACACACATTCACTTTCCCTGGAGCTGCATCGTTCCTCTGTTATTGGACTTGAGGCGTCCGGCCCCCGTCGTACTGCGCATGTGCAAGGAGCCGCGCTGTGTTTCTCCTGGTGACGGCCCCAGCACATGCGCACTGAGTACAAGAGGTGTGGTGCTTGGTCTTTGCCCTGGCCATCGCATTGGGCATGCGTGGAGGGCCGCGATGTGGTGTGGCCCTGACGCATGCGCGTTATGCATGGGCGGGGGGGTGTTCTCGTGCTGCACTGGGCGTGTGTGGAGTCCCGCGTCATGCAACATGGCGCCGGTGTCTGACGCATGCGCATGGCGCTCTGAGGGACGTCATCTATATCGTGAGTCAACCCCCCGAGCAACGCCGGGTATAAAAGCTAGTTGTACCTATTCACGGTTTTGGGTTCTCACTTTGAGTTGGTATCACTATTATGTAATTTTGGGCCTTACTTAATCTGACTTTTATATACATAAAGGTTATGATGGTTGTATGTGAGATATTTTAAGTATATTTGATATTTATTTTTTGTATCATATTTTATCTATTGTTCTGTGTATCCTTCTGCGTTGCATGCGCGACTTCGATCCTCTCCTTGGTTTGATTGGGTCGGGGTCGCACGTCCATCACGGGGGACCAGATATCATCACACTGATGGAAATAATGATTATTCTTTAGCATGTGCCAATATAATGTATTTGGTTGATGTTTTATATATTTTTTCTAAGTGCTTTACTATGCTCTGCTGGTGCCCCTCTGTGTTGCATGCAGATCCTCGGTCCCTCTTCCTTTGGAGGGGCCGGTGTTTCGTGTCTGTCACGGGTGGGCATACAGTGACATACTCCTGGCAACTTTGCCCTTTTGTAAGATGGCTGCACGGGTTCATTTGTGAAGCGTGTGCCGTCCCGCTCCCTCAATTTTGGCGCTGTGTTTTGACGCGGACACGCATGGATATGCGTTGTCCATCTTCCCCGCTGTCCCGGGATGGTGGGATCGGGGCGGTGTAGTATGACATCACAGAAGTTATTTGCGAGGTGCGTAATTAACTGGAGATCCATGTATTCATTTACTTATACAACACCTGTATGCAACATGCATGAAGTGCTCTGATTGGATTATTTGACCTTATCTTTCCTACTTAAGACCACGCTTCCTCACTATTCATTACCCCTTGAATAAAGCTGACGGCGAAACGCGCTTTGGGGTGTTTGTTGTGGTCTGTTTTTTTTTTGGGGATCAATATGCAAAACACGGGTTGGTATTTGACCGTCTTTGATCCTAGTTACTTGTATATCTGTACCCCTTGTCTAGTGATAATGTATCTACATACTAGTGATTTTTGAGGTGCATATTTGTATACTGCTATTTGGTGTTTATAAACCATACCCTAGTGCTGATTGTGTTTGTAATTTGATGCATTGTGATCCCTCATACCATCACCACATTTTATTGCATGTTATTTTTTATATATCCTTTTTTTGATGGCCGATATGTTTTTATAATATGTCCTAATAAAGTATTTTTTTTTATATATACTGGATAGTGTTATATTTTGTACTGTTGGTTATTTTTTGTGTTTGGGATATCATTATCTCTATATATATTTCTATAGGTATTCTATTTCTAGTGTTGATATATATGGACATCTATTGTTAAAAGGTTTCTGTTTAGCTTGGACTTTATAGGTATTTATATATTCTCTGCATGTAATCCTGGTATTTTAACTTACCCTTGTATCAGTCAGTAAGTATTGTCCTTTTTTGTGATATGTTGTACATTTTATTCCAGTTGCAGTAAATTGTAAAAAAAAAATATCCTAATATTCTTCCACATGGGTTTCTTTGACTTTTACAAATTTTTTATTAAACGCTTTTTTACTTTTTTTTTGTCTCCTTTGGGGACTTTAACATGCGATCGTTGGATCACTTATGCAATACACTGCAATACTTATGTATTGCAGTGTATAGCCTTTTTCTGTGCTCTACTATTTTGCCTTGCCTCCGGCAACACTTAATAGTAGGACACAGAAGGCAGACACAGAGGCCTTCACTAGGCCTATGGTTGCCATTGCAAATGATGGACATCCCACAATTTTAACGCGGAGGGCCATTCAGGGTACAGAGGGAGCCCCCTCCATCTGTCTAACGGCTCAGATGCCGCTGTTGCTAATGACCATGGCATTTGAGGCAGATTAAATGACTGCAATCTGAGTTGCCTCCGATCTTGGCTATTGCAGCCGGGTGTCAGTTGTATGAAATAGGTCCCGGGCCTGCACCATATTGTGGCCTTCACCATACATCTATGGCGGATGTCGCCAAGAGGTTAAACTGTTTTTATGTCTGTATATGATGTAGCTGTAACACTGTGACAAGAGTGAGTTTTATTCCTGACTAATAAACTAGTGGTTCTACGTTAGTCAAAAATGTACAGATTTTAACATAGAAGAGCGGCTGTATTAGGGAAAGTAAATCACCAGTGGCACAGTGTTCCCTCCAAGTCACAGGCAGAACTAGGGAAAACTAAACTAATTCTATAGCATGCAGACCTCAGTAAAGATCTCCCCATATCTCGGCTTCCTGGAGCCCTGGGGTGAGTCATGGGGTGAAGAGGGATATTGGATTTTGCTACAGCAACATTTGGAATTTCATGTTTTTAGTGGAGTTAGGCTTTAGGTTATCATGTTACGTACAGCGATTTGAGCTGTAAAGGACAATTCTATACTGTGACCCCTATATATATTTATGTTGTCACAATAAAATTTTGTACTTTTCTATAATTATAGAAATACGATTGGACTTAATCATATTGTAACAGTTGCATCCAGATGTAATAGTAATTCTCAGATCTCTTTTGAATGCTGGGGTCAGTTCAACTCTCTTGTGTACAAATCCACAAATGTCAGACTAAGAGTATATACAGTGCTATGTATGTCCATGAAAAGACACAGTGTGTTAGTCACTTCTTAGTCACAGTTGGTTTCCAGGTCACATTTTAAGAGCACAGTATGACTAGTATTATGTGGATTAGAACTTTCTTTTCTCATATTTTTTGTTTCTTGCCAGATTGCCCCTACACAGTCTGCAAAGCTGTGCTGTGGAAAGTGAATCGGATGAAGAGGAGACCCTGCAGGACAAGCTTAATGTATTGTCACTTCAATAGAGCTTTGCACCATAGTACAGCAAAAAAATGTCACGTGCTGTCCATTTCAGACCTTTCAGATATTAGATAATTGGTTATAACCATTGCTGAACATGTTTCTTACCAGTTTATTTTCTTTCTTAAGTGCCTATGTGTTGCTCTGTGCACATTAATATGGGGTTAGAAATGTTGCCTTTGGATGTCATTTTATTGAAAATACTCTACAGGACTATTGCAGTTGTATTTATTTTTTCTTAAATAAGTCACGTTGTTAATATTTTTTGCTGTTTGTCAGTAACATCTTATATTTGTTAAGATACGCACCATTGTGTTTACTGTGGCTTGATCCAATAAAATTGGAGCTTTATTTCATACAAACTTAACAGTTCTTCAATAGAACCAGCATGGTAATTGTAATAGTGGATATTAAATGACGGAGGTTATACTTTCATTCAGAATTTACTATGTAAAAATAATTAAAGGAGTTCTCCTCTATTCGCTATGCTTTTTTGTTAGAACAGTCCCTTGAAATTAAGCTGAGCACAGATTGTACTGCTGCTGGGAACCCCAATGAACTATTGTCAGCAAGCATTCAGTTTCTCTGTAGCGCCACGACAGGATAGATTCAGCATTACACGATGCCCATTAAAATCAATGGACTGTTCATGTAATGCAGAAACAAGCTAAATTATTGAGAAAAAGTGACACTCTTTTTGTAGCTGCTTTCCACTTCAATTAATTAAGGTAAAAAATGAGAGGCACCCCTTTATTAACTTGGAATGTCATAATAGGAGATTTGAAAATAGGTTTTCTAAAACCAGATAAATAGCTGTAATCCACACAAAGTCAAAAATAACAATTTCTAAAGCTCCTTTTTTCTAGCACTCTGTAAGTTATAAATACTGTTCACATTTAGAATTTTCTTTCAATATAATGTAGTCCACCAGGAGTGACATCAGCATGATCCGCACAACTGGGAGCTCTAGACTGAGTAAACTGATGTTAAGGCCTATGTGTCGTATGTATTTTTTATGTATGTTGCATCTAAAAGTCTAGCATCACAGAAAACAACTGCAATGTTATTTGTGTACATAAATTTTTCAAATTCACAAGCATACGTTCTCATAAGGAAAGAGCAGTCCATCCCATGTTTTCCGAACACTGAAAACACAAGTGTTTTGGCAAGAACTCGAACTTATGAAACCTCTTTACTTGGTGGTTGTTAGCTACACATATGTATATGTATATATCAAGATCACGCTGTGCTGTCATTTACAGCTTGATCTCGTGAGATCACGCTTGCTGTCATTAAGTCCCACAGAAACGTTACCGAAGTGTCGGGATTGTGAATAGACATCGCGTTCTGGCTGGAGGCGATGTCTATTCACTCTCAAGACACTTCAGTAAAGTTAATGTGTGAGTAAGTGACAGCACATCGTGATCTCGCAAGATCACTATGTGCTGAGTACATGAATGGAGAGAAGTGTATGGCGCTGATTGGTCAAAAGCTAAAAAACGCCCAGTTGGGCAATAAGAAAGTCATTAGCATAAATCTAAAATAGGCCATAACTTGGTCAAAATGTATAGTTTTTCCCAAATAAAATCCACTGCTGTTATCTACATTACCGCCCCGATCACATTATGTAGGAGATATGGCACTTATAATGTGGTGACAGAGCCTCTTTTAGACTAAGTAAAGAACAGCTAAACTCTGCTACAAAAGTGAGGATGTGTGAAGTCTGTTTCATGTCATAGGTCCACCATGGCAAGACTGAGGACATCAACAAGACACAAGGTGATTATACTGCATCAGACAAATATTTTAAAGCAGACTGGGGTTTCAAAATGCACTACACAAAGAAACATACAACGTTGAGGACCGTAGACACAGTGGTCAGTCAAGGAAACTAGGTGCATCAGATCCAAGACACATCATGCTTACTTCCCTTCGTAATCAGAAGATGGCACTGCTGGACATCTTAAGATTTTGAAGGAAAGTAAGCATGTTGTGTCTTTGATCTGATGCACTACGTTTCCTTGGCTGACCACTGCGTCTTCGGTCCTCAACATTGCCCGTTTCTTTGTGCTTCTTTAAAAGAACTTTAACACTAGTTGAAACCCCAGTTTGCTTTAAAATCTTTTAAAAAGCTTGGGAGAAACCTTGCTGATGCTGTATAACTACCTTGTGTCTTGTTGATGTGCTTAATCTTGCCATGGTGGACCTGTGTCAGAACTGGTAGAAATCAGTGGGACTCGGCTATACCCATCTACTGTTCAGAGAAGTCTGGTCAGAAGTGGTCTTCATGGAAGAAGCCATACCTTCAACATGGAAACAATCCCAAGCGACTCAACTATTCACAAATACATAGGGACTGGGGTGCATAAAATTGGCAGCAAGTGCTCTGGACTGATGAGTCAAAATTTTACATATTTGAGTGTAACAGAAGGCAATTTGTACGCCAAGGGGCTGGAGAGGGGTACAATAATGAGTGTCTGCAGGCAATAGTGAAGCATGGTGGAGGTTACTTGCAAGTTTGAGGCTGCATTTCAGCAAATGGAGTTGGGGATTTGGTCAGGATTAATGGTGTCCTCAATGCTGAGAAATGCAGACATTCTTATGCTTCATGCAATACCATCAGGGAGGTGTCTGATTGGCTCCAAATTGATCTGCAGCAGGACAATGACCCCAAACATACAGCCAACATCATTAAGAATTATCTTCAGGGTAAAGAAGAACAAGGAGCCCTGGAAGACATGATATGGCTCCCACAGAGCCATGATCTCAACATCGAGTCCGTCTGGTATTACATGAAGACACGGAAGGATTTGAGGAAGCCCACATCCACAGAAGATCCGGGGTTAGTTCTCCACAATGTTTGGAACAACCTCCCTGACGAGTTCCTTCAAAATCTGTGTGCAAGTGAAGAATTTATGATGTTTTGAAGACAAAGGGTGGTCACACCACATATTGATTTGATTTAGACTTCTCTTCTATTTATTCACTTAGCATTTTGGTAATTGATAAAAAAAAAAAAAAAAAGCCTTTTAACACTTCTATTTTTTAAAGCATTCTTACTTTGAAGTATTTCTCCACAACTGCCTAAAACTTTTGCACAGTAATGTATGTTCAGACTGGACCTCTGTCACTGGTGGCATTTATATTTTGGATCCATTATACTTTTACATTAAATGAAGGTGAATATAGTACTGCATGTTATTACCAACAAGGATAAAGGAACATTTCAGGTTATCCGATCTCAAGATATAATCAAGAACATTTACATCATCCTATAAAGATTGCATTTATTTCCTGCTAAACAAATAGACTCTATTTCAGGGGTTTAATTAAAAGTTGGAAACATGCAATTTCATAATGAGTAATAAGAAATCTCTATAATCTCTCTGATTGCAATCCTTCCATATGCATATTTAAGAGCACATTGATCCTGGTGCACGTGGAAGAATACTAGTTACATTTTGTTAGCATTTTTTGTATGGATAATTGCCTGCTAGAGTTTTCCTTAAAATAACCTTTGTTATATGAAATGTTTTGAATTTGTTCTTGATGTGCATTTAAAAAGAAAATATCATGGAAATTTTAGCTGCCAGTACAGGCAGTTAAAGCTGACAAGTTTCTGCTAAAATCTGATGTGTTGGAATGGATTTAGAGAAATAACTTGTAGAACAGATTTTTGTTGGCATATTTAACCTTTATATCTGTAGGTTATATTCTTTCTTTCATATCACATTGTTTTATCTGATCATTGCTCCCTTCCATTCAGCTGCAAGATAGAACACCCCCACATGGCTTATGTACCCTTGAGGAGACAAGAATGTGTAATGCCACTAATTCTTCACAGAAGAAAAAGGGAAGACAAATAAATATATTGAGGCTGCATTAACATATACTGACTAATGTAAAACCAAGTTCACACTTGGTGGTTTTTGCATGTTCTGGATGTTTAGATGTTTTTATTGTCTAAGCTACAAGCCGAAGAGAATGCAAGCAAAGTTCTGCTAAGTGGAGCGAGGTTTGCAAGTGTGCAGTAAAGTGTGATTTTGCAGATAAGTGCATAGTTCTACACAAGGGCAATTTAAGGTCTAGTAATTTTTCTTTGTGTATTATTGTATTCTGTACTTAAAAAGAAAAAGTGTACAACTTAAGAGGAAGAAAAGGGTTTCATTATATATGGTATTTATTTTGTATTTTTATTCTACTGTTTATCCCCCTTAAAGCATGTGCTCCATGGACAATTCTATCAAATGCTGTGCAATATAACAGCCATTTGAGGGTGAATATGTCTGCACTAGATGCCAGCATTTTGTGCATTTAGAAGCCCAGGTTTTGGATCTAAATATGCAGCTTGCAAAACTCATGAGTATTGAAAAGCTGGAGAGGAATTTAGAGCTCACTGAGCAGACACTGGCTGGGACCAGTGAGGAGAAGGAGGACATGGGTGGAGAAGGTCATGGACAGGACGCGGAGATCAGTAGCTAATGAAGGGGTAGGTTAAAAATGCCAGAGAGGCTAGCACTGAGGTGACACACCCTAGTGTATGCCTGTTTGTCTGATATTAAGGATGCCAGGGCTAGCATCACTAAAGCAGGGTGTTGTTCATAGCAACTATGAGGATGACTGCTATAGGAAGAATAAGAATGGAAGTTGAGCAAAGGTCAGACAGATACAGGTGGTAGGGGATTCTATTATTAGGCAAACAGAGAGAGAGGGTCAGCTGTCGCAGAGACCATGAAAGCCGGACACTGTTTTGCTGTGTAAGACTTGGTTGTCATGGTACATGTTTGGTACTAATGACAAAGTCAGTGAGAGATGGAAGGTCATAAAAACAATTTTAGGGAACTAGGAGAGGAACTCAAGTCCAAATACCTGTACTAGAAGTGCCCCAAGCGTTACTAAAAAACAGCTGGAGCTTAGGGAGTTGGCTTAGAAATTGGTGCAGGAAGGAAGGGTTTGGCTTCATGGAGAACTCGGCTGACTTCTCTCTTGACTACTGGCTCTCCGGTAGGGATTGGCTACACCTAAATAGGGAGGGTGCAGCTGTGTTTGGGAAAAGAAGGGATAGATATCTAGACAAGCTATTGAACTAGGATATGGGAATAGTTGATACCAAAATGAGGTTAGTTAGATAGGAAGTGGGATGCAGCAGGGGTCAATTGGGGTTTAGTGGGGGCTGGGGTTAGCAAGCTAAGTAGGGAGGTGACAAATGAAAGTAAAATACTTGGACTTATAAGTCACATAACATAGCTGAACAGGCTGAGGATGGAATGATGCGACAAATATAAAAAGTAGCAAATGATAATGGGGTCCTTATTATGTAAGATGACATTAATTGGGACATGGAGTGCACTGGTTGTGTTAAATTTTTTTATCCACAATTCAAGAAAATTATTTTGCTCAGTTAGGTAATAAATCAACCAAAGGGGAAAATGTGCTGGTTCTGGTCTTGTCATACCGACCAGATACAATATTAGATGTGGAGTTCCAGGAGGACTTGGGCAACAATGACTATAATATGGTAAGTTTTTAAATATTATTAGAAAAAAAACAGTACAAAGGAGAGCTACAAAGAACTGAAACTTTAGAAAAGTAGAATTCAATCAACTAACGGAAGAGTAAACTGAGATCATGTAATGGTAAATAGGAATACTGAACCTACGGTAAATGGGTAGGTTTTTAAAAAAAATATGACATGAATCATGTAGTAAGTTTATATCCTCTGGTAACAAAATGTCTATGAACAAAAGGAGACCAATATGGCTGATTCGGAAAGATATACTAGTCCTTCTCAATGAATGAGAATATCATCAAAAAGTTAATTTATTTCAGTAATTCAAAAAGTGAAACTCATATATTGTATAGATTCATTACACAGAGATCTACTTCCAGCATTTTTTTCTTTTACTGTTGATGATTATGGCTAACAGTTAATGAAAACCCAATATTTAGTCTCTCAGAAAATTAGAATATTAACCCCTGACGCAGCCTAGTTTGGGCCTTAAGGCTCGGAGCCCATTTTTCAAATCTGACGTGTCACTTTATATGGTAATAACTTTGGAATGCCTTTATTAATCCAAGAGATTCTGGAAGTGTTTTCTCGTGACACATTGAACTTTACGTTACTGGTAAAATTTGGTCGATACATTCAGCGTTTATTTTTTAAAAATAGCAATATTTACAGATTTTTTTTTTTAATTAATTGTAGTTTTCTGAATTTAAATGTATCTGCTTGTAAGGCAGATGGTTATACCACCCAAATTAGTTAACATTTCCTATATGTATACCTTATGTTGGCATCATTTTTTGAACATTTTTATTTTTCTAGGACCTTTCAAGGATTAGCAATTTCTCATATTTTTAAGAAAATGTCAAAAGCCTTTTTTTGGTACCAGTTCAGTTCTGAAGTAGCTTTGAGAGGCCTATATATTAGAACCACCCAAAAAAACACACCATCTTAAAAACTATACCACTCAAAGTATTCAATACAGCATTTAGAACATTTTTAACCCTTTAGGCTTTTCACAGGAATTTAAAGCAATGTACAAATTTAAATTTTGTATGCAGAAAATCCTTTTTTTTTAATGTAAAACAGAAGGTTTTACCAGAGAAACTCAATTCAATATTTATTGCCCAGATTCTGCAGTTTTTAGAAATATCCCACATGTGACCCCAGTGTGCTAATAGACTAGAGGATTTTGGAGCCTCCTTTTTATTAGAATATATTCGTCATGTAGAGTTCGTGGACCCACTGGGCCATACCACTGTTTTGGCACCACAAGACCTCTTAGAACCTGACATGGTGCCTAAAATATTGTCATGTCCATGGCTGCGGACCGTCAGGTTCACTCATCTCCTGATGGCCGCAGTCATGGGTCGGCGAGCGCTGGCCCCAGTATCCTCATCAGGAAATGCCAGCGCTCACTCCTGCCGGGTCCCTTCGGGTGCCCGCTCTTAAAGGGCAGTGCGCGCACCAGACTTTAGTGCTACATTAGCTCATGAGCCCCCTGGACTATAAGTAGGGTCCAGCCCCTTCCTGCAGTGCTTGAGCGTTGTTTGTCGTATCCTAGTTTGTCTAAGCAAATGGTGTCCCAGTTTTGTCCAGTTCCCAGTGTATCCTGTAACATGTATCCCATGCTATCCTGGTCAAGTGCCTTGCTGTGCTGTATTCCTCGTCTGTCCTGCTACTCCACGCCTGACGTCTACCAGCTGCCTAGTCCCAGCCGAGCCTGCCTTTCTATTGTCCGAGCTACCACATGTACCCTATACAAACTATAGACGAAATATAATATTTAGGTCATTTACGGCCTGATTTTGTCACATATACCTTGTTGTAGAAGTTGTGAAGCAGCTCCTGGACTTCTGGTCTGTTGATTGTCTCTTTATATTTTATAGTTGATATTTTGGACCATTTAAAAGATGAGGCAAGTTGAAGAGGCCGGTTTGATGTGGTTTTTGTGCAGATGGTTTGTTTGTGGATTTAATGTATAGAAGTAATTGGTTGTGATCTGACAGGTGCGTTTGTGGAGTGACTGAGTACGTCAATGTTTGCAGGGTTCATGTCCGTGATAGCATAGTCTACTACACTGCTGCCTACATGGGAGTTTAGTGTATACCTTCCTAAAGAGTCTCCCTTGGTGCGGCCATTCAGTATGTGTAGTCCTAAGCTTCGACATAGATTCAGTAGTTTTTTCCCACTTTTGTTGGCGGTGCTGTCATAGCTGTTTCTCTCTTTCTGTATGGAGTTATGACAGTCTGCCTCTGCTCCAAAGATGAAGATGTTTCCATCATTAGTCAGGTAGTCTTTTTCTCTCCCCGTTCTTGGACGTCTCCGTAGATGAGAACGCTGCCCAGGGTTTGGAAATGGGCGGCTTCCCTTTGTATAATCTCAAAGCTGTCTGGGTTGGAGTACGGGGACTCTGGCGGTGCGATGTACGTTGCGCAGAGGTACATGTCAGACTGAGAAGTGAGGATGGAGCTGCCTATTCTTATCCAGATGTGGCTGTCTCCTCGCTTCACTGCTTTGATCTGCTCATGGAGCTCCTCTTTGTACCACACTAATATTCCTCCTGAACACCGGCCCATCTTGATGTTTTTATTTTTCAGTGCAGGGACAGAGATTTCCCTGTATCCAGTGGGCCCCAGGGATTCATTCTCTGTCCTAGTCCATGTTTCCAGGAGGATTTGTATATCAATATTTTTCAGTCTTTGGTTGAAGTCTGGATCATTAATTTTGCATCCAAAGGCTGAGGCGTTGAGGCCTTGAATATTCCAGCTGCTGATTAGAAAGGACGTCATTGTGTGTCCATATACTTTGTATCTATCTGTGTATCTATCTCATATATATTGATATATAGTATAGTTTTTGGCTGGAGTTTGGACATGACACAGTCGCACAGCCAAAGATCACCTATGTTCCGTAGCGTACATGGAAAGTAATGAATGTGGTCGCGGTAATTTTGCCGGACAAATGATTTTTGGCCATGGGACCTGTGTCATTATACTGACTGTCATTTGCATCGACTATTTAGGAAAATCAGAGAAAAATAACATTTGCATAATAATTTGGAACGCGGTGTATAACTTTCATATATATATATATATCTATATATATAAAATATACACTGCCGTTCAAAAGTTTGGGGTCACCCAGACAATTTTGTGTTTTCCATGAAAACTCGCACTTATATTTATCAAATGACTTGCAATATGATTAGAAAATATAGTCAAGACATTGACAAGGTTAGAAATAATGATTTATATTTCAAATAATAATTTTCTTCTTCAAACTTTGCTTCCGTCAAAGAATGCTCCATTTGCAGCAATTACAGCATTGCAGATCTTTGGCATTCTAGCTGTTAATTTGCTGAGGTAATCGGGAGAAATTTCACCCCATGCTTCCAGAAGCCCCTCCCACAAGTTGGATTGGCTTGATGGGCACTTCTTGCGTACCATACGGTCAAGTTGCTCCCACAACAGCTCTATGGGGTTGAGATCTGGTGACTGCGCTGGCCACTCCATTACAGATAGAATACCAGCTGCCTGCTTCTTCCCTAAATAGTTCTTGCATAATTTGGAGGTGTGCTTTGGGTCATTGTCCTGTTGTAGGATGAAATTGGCTCCAATCAAGCGCTGTCCACAGGGTATGGCATGGCGTTGGAAAATGGAGTGACAGCCTTCCTTATTCAAAATCCCTTTTACCTTGTACAAATCTCCCACTTTACCAGCACCAAAGCAACCCCAGACCATCACATTACCTCCACCATGCTTGTCAGATGGCGTCAGGCATTCTTCCAGCATCTTTTCAGTTCTGCGTCTCACAAGTGTTCTTGTGTGTGATCCAAACACCACAAACTTTGATTCGTCTGTCCATAACACTTTTTCCGAATCTTCCTCTGTCCAATATCTTTGTGCTTTTGCCCATAATAATATTTTCATTTTATTAGCCAGTCTCAGATATGGCTTTTTCTTTGCCACTCTGCCCTGAAGGCCAGCATCCCGGAGTTGCCTCTTCACTGTAGATGTTGACACTGGCGTTTTGCGGGTACTATTTAATGAAGCTGCCAGTTGAGGACCTGTGAGGCGTCTATTTCTCAAACTAGAGACTCTAATGTACTTGTCTTGTTGCTCAGTTGTGCAGCGGGGCCTCCCACTTCTCTTTCTACTCTGGTTAGAGCCTGTTTGTGCTGTCCTCTGAGAGGAGTAGTACACACCGTTGTAGGAAATCTGCTGGAAATGGCCCTCTATACACCTATGTAGATATTGCATTAAAAACCAGACGTTTGCAGCTAGAATAGTCATCTAGCACATTAACAATGTATAGAGTGTATTTCTGATTAATTTAATGTTATCGTCATTGAAAAGAACTGTGCTTTTCTTGCAAAAAAAAGGACATTTCTAAGTGACGCTAAACTTTTGAACGGTAGTGTATATATAGATGTTGATCGTATATTGAACATGAACACGGCTGTAATTTTGATCCGCAATTACGGAACGTAGTTGCGGATGTACGGACTCATTCATTTCTATTGCCTACGGACGCCTTCCCGTATATTTACGGGAAGGTGTCCGGGCCGTAGAATTGACCCACAAAAAAGAGGACATGTCCTAATTTTTGATTTTACAGGCCATGGTCCTGATTTTACGGTCTGCAAATGCGAGTGTCTGTCGCGGTCGACCATGCCTGTAATCACCAGCTGTAATTACGGGCACCGCCGTGTGCAGGAGGCCTTAGGCTCTGGCTGCACGGCGACTTTGGGCGCGACACTGATCGCATACACAAAGATTCCTTTGGAACCAGCTTTGGAAAATTTGCTCTCCAAAAGCCAGTTTACGCACCATTCATTGTTAGCTCCGCCTTGCGCCCAGCGTGTAAGAAATGCACACACATTTAGTATCGCTGAAGTCGGCAGAAGTTGCCAAATATGTATTCAGGTGTGTTTACCCAGTGGCATGCACCAGATGTCAAAAAACATCATCTAAATTCATATATTCACATTTTTTTAAAATGTATTTCCCTTTTTTCTTTTTACATTTTTTAACCCCTTCCCGACATTTGATGTATCCATACGCCAAAGTCGGGTAGGGGAAGTATGGAACGGGCTCAGATCATGACAGAAAGCATTAAAAAAAAAAAGGTTAGATGTTTATATGATAACGAATGGCATTGAGGGTTAGAAATAATTAATCATGCAATGATTTTTTTTTTAATCTGTATTTAACTAGGTTATTGAATAGCATTTTGCAACTCGAAAACAGGTCAATACTGCAAACGAAATTTACCATAGAAGCAATTGTAAGGTTGAGGTGCAATTCTGTAAAAAAAATTAACTGACTGTATAGTTTTTAAAATGTAAAAAAACAAACATTTTATTGGTCCCATGGTTTAAAAATCAAGCGTTGTTTATTCTTTTTTTTCACATAAATCAGTAGTACAAGGGAATATAAAAAACATTTATGTATCTTCTTAAAATGCCTTTTTCTTCACTTATCAACTACTTCTCCCCCTGCCTCCTGCACTGATCATTCACTCTCAATTCACTGCTAAAAAACATATTCAGTGAGATGAAAATGAAGACAGAGGGATCAGGTTACATGCTCATAGAAGTCTATGAAGGAGGGAACAAAAGGAGGAGGGAGATAGCGTAGAGAGGAGACACAGGCTGCTGCTTTTAAGGTGTTTTATCTCACCTCAGTGCTGGATTCTACATTTCTCCTTACTGCTGTACATGTTGTTCCTAGTAGGTGTTATATCTCACCCAAGTACTGGATTCTAGTAAAACATTTACTAGAAGCTTCTGCATCGTCTATCTGTGTCTACTACAGCAGCTCCATCCTGCTCCCCCCACTCCATAGACTTCTATGGGCAGCTGGCTTCATTTCTGTCTGACTGAAAATTTATTTTAGCAGTAAATTTAGAGTAAGTGAACAGTTAGGAGGCGGGGGGAGGAGGAGATGAGTCTGAGAGGAGAAGTAGCCAGAGGCAGCTGAGGGCTGGGAGTGTCCCTGCTCTGCCGGGTGAGATCGATATTAGTATCGATCTCACCCGTTTAACCCCTCAGATGTAGTGCACAATAGCGTGCACCGCATCTGAGTGGTTTTGGAGAGAGGGAGGGAGCTCCCTCCCCTACCGACACCCGGCGATACAATCGCCGAGTGTCAGTGTCTCCGATGGCAGCCGGGGGCCTAATAAAGGCCCCCAGGTCTGCCTGGAGCGAATGCTTGCTAGATTATGCCGGAGGCATGACCTAGCAGATGCCTGTCCGTGTTAAACGGACAGGCAGTAATACACTGCAATACAAAAGTATTGCAGTGTATTATAAATGCGATCGCAGAATCGCATATTATAGTCCCCTAGTGGGACTAGTAAAAAAGTGAAAAAAAGTTTAATAAAGTTAATGTAAAGGATCTGCCAGGCACAGCTTCGGGGTTAACTCCCATAGGTAATCAGTCTTCACCTGAGTCTATGTCTCTGAGACTGACTCCAGCTTCCACTACTCAGGCTGGCAGGCTTAGGAGAGGGAGAGCCTATCGCAGCCTGGCCAGACTCAGCTAGCTCCCGCCCTCTGTCTATTTATACCTGCCTTTCCTGTTCCTCCTTGCTTGTGATTCTTCTCGTGTGGTTTCCTGGCCCAGCTACAGCTTCTGACTATTTGATCCTGCTCCATATTGACCCCGGCTTACTGACTACTCTCCTGCTCTGCGTTTGGTACCTCGTACACTCCTGGTTTGACTCGGCTCGTTTACCTCTCTTGTTGCTCACGGTGTTGCCGTGGGCAACTGCCCCATTTCCCTTAGCTTTGTGTACCCTTGTCTGTTTGTCTCGTGCACTTACTGAGCGTAGGGCCCGCCGCCCAGTTGTACCCCGCCGCCTAGGGCGGGTCGTTGCAAGTAGGCAGGGACAGAGTGGCGGATAGATTAGGGCTCACTTGTCCGTTTCCCTACCCCTATCATTACAGTTAATTTAAAAAAAAATGAAAAACACAGCTTTTCCCCTTACAAACTGCTTTACTATTAAAAAAACAAAATAAAGGTAAAAAGTTACACATATTTGGTATCGCCGCGTCCGTAACGACCCTGACAATAAATCTATTACATTATTTAACCCGCACGGTGAACGCTGTAAAACATTTAATAAAAAACTATGGAAAAATTGCCGTTTTCTGTGAATACTGACTTTAAAAAAATGTGATAAAAAGTGATCAAAAAGTCGCATCTACTCCAAAATGGTACCAATATAAACTACAAGTCTTCCCGCAAAAAAAAAAGCCCTCATACAACCGCATCGGCGAAAAAATAAAAACGTTACGGCTCTTCAAATATGGAGACACAAAAACAAATAATTTTGAAAAAAAAGCGTTTTTACTGTGTAAAAGTAGTAAAACATACAAAAACTATACAAATTTAGTATCGTTGCAATCGTAACAACCCGCTGAATAAAGTTATTGTGTTATTTATATCACACGGTAAACGGCATAGATTTAAGACGCGAAAAAGTGGCGAAATTTCAGGTTTTTTTCTATTTCCCCCCAAATAAAAGTTAATCAATAAATAATATGTCCCCCAAAATGGTGCTATTAAAAAATACAACTTGTCCCGCAAAAAACAAGACCTTATACAGCTATGTCGACGCAAAAATAAAAAGGTTATAGCTCTTGGAATGCGATGATGGAAAAACTTAAAAAATGGCTTGGTCATTAAGGTTTAAAATAGGCTGGTCATTAAGGGGTTAACATATCAGTGCAAAGTATTTATCATGCTTGTAAAAATTTAATCTAGATGCTGGTGGTTAGCAAGCCTAAAAAACAAACCGTTCAACAACATAAAGGGAAAATGCATATGCTAATACAAAGCCATGTGCATAACTGCGTCTATCAATATCATATGCACCTGCCCAAAGGTAGCTTCAACTTTTTCATTTGGCAAAAGCTCCCCTACCATCCGTTCAACCCATTGGACAGTATGTGGCCAACCAGGTCCTTTTCACTCACGCCAGCCCCTTGTTACTTACGTGTCTCATTCACGTCAGGGTTTTCTCCATAAATCTGGCGGTGCAGCCAATCATCTTCTTTTGTACATGTCGAATCCTTGTTACTAAGGCGACATGTCGAATTACAGTCAGTACTCTGTCCATGAATCTGGCAGTGGCCAACTAAAAAAAATTAGACAATTAGATGAAGCTAATTTACAGATAAAGGCAACAATCCTGTTAGAATATACATTACACAATCAATATATTAGTATTCCAGCCTTCTCGCTTCAGACGTCACGGATCCATTCTATAAATCACAGAAATTGAAATATTGACTGTGGAATCAAACTATTAAATACTATAAATGCTACACAAAAAATATACAGATCAAGTTGATCTTAACAGACCTCTACCTTATCCAACACCAAATAAAAACACTTTTTCATTAAAAGAAACAAAAACACGTAATCATGTATAAATTCCACGACCACAGAGAAATCCCATATAGAGTAATGTCATCATTTATTTAAATGATAATATGTAATAATCGCAGTCTGCCTAACTTAAACTCTAAATTTAATTCTTTAGGATGTAATGTGTAATTATAAAAATCCATTTGAGCTCCTTCATTCTCAATAATTTTTGCCGATCACCTCCTCTCCTCAGCACAGGGATATGATCAATCACTCTAAACCAGAGATGATTAACTGAATGTTTTTTTTTTCTATAAAAAAGGTTGCAGAACAGGTAAGTCTACTATCTTCTTTCTGATGATGCTTTTATGCTTGTTAATACCTTCACAATTTCATTGTTGTTTTCTTCCTCATAAATCATGCTACACAGCAGTTCGATCTACCAAATCACATAGCTCGAACGACTCGTGTAGCTCTTACTTAAATCTTTTTCTGATGGCAAAACCCGGGGGAAAAAACTAGTAAAAGGAGCTGGTTGGTCGCATACCGGCCAACGAATAGAATAGGTGGGGTGGGGGGAATGAAGAGGGGTGCTTTTACTCTATGAAGAATCTGAAGCTATCTTTGGGCATGTGCAGATGATATTGACAGGTGCCATTATACATGTTGCTCTGTGTTAACGTGTACTTTTCCCTTTATTGTTTTAAATGTGTAATTTTTAAGCTCGCTAACCACCAGCATCTGGATTCCATTACATATTTACAAGTATGATAAATGCTTTGCACTGATTTGTTTATTAGTGAAATAATGTGGATTTTGTATTATTTCACTGCTTGAAAAAGGCTTCAGATGAAGCTGAAACATCAATGGCTCAATAAAAGGCAAGTTATGCTGGAATGCTGATGTCCAAGTTCCTTTTGGACAAGATTGGTCCTTTCACACTGTTGGGCAATTGTTAAGTAACTTCTATATTCACCCTTCTTTCTTTAATTCCTTTCCCGTCTGCTCCGTAAATGTATTGTACTGGGAGCCAGTACTTAACTCCTAGAACCATACATTCATGGTACTGTAATTGCAATGAGGCACAGCAGTTGTGCCCACGCAATCACCTGTGGGGGGGGGGCTGCTGTGAATAATAGCCACTCAACGGCAGTGATCGGGATCGAAGAAAACTCTAAACCTGGCTGCTCAACCCTTGCGATAACGCGATCAATAGTGATTTCAGCATCATAAACGAGGGGGACTATTTTTACCCCCACTGATAGTTAGCCCCCATGATTGCCATCGCCAAGCAAGTTTTAAGGAGCAGTCTTTGGCCTTACAATGCCTCCCAGGACTGTCCTCCGCTAATCTTTTTTAGCTGCATGTGCATTTTATATGTGCAGGCAGTATTGTATTGGAATACATAGGTGTTGCAATGCATAATAAGAAAAAAATAAAATGTAAAAGTCCCCTTATGGGATAAAAAATATTTAAATTAAGTTTAATTAAATAGTTTATTTGAAAAAAAAATGCACACCAACTTAAAGAATTAAAATAATTATTTTTCATAAAAGCTTTTATTAAATAAGTCATTAAACATAAAAAAAATGCATATATTTTATAACTCTTTGTTAAAATCATACAATGAATATAACTGTAACATAATTTAAGGTGTTCGGACAATGACGAGAAATAAAATCCACGAAAAAATGCAGTGACTTTTTAAAAAAAAGTGTTTAAGGGGTTGCCCATTTTTAATTAGTTTTATTAATTTATTTACAGAATATGAAATCATACAGATTTCTAATACACACATATGTTAAATTCTGCTAACTTACCTTATATCCGTGCAGTTGCCTCTGTCTAAAAAAAAAAAAAATATAGCCCACAGATTTGTATATAGAAATACATCCATAGGATAACTGAATCGACTAAATATGGTGGCAGTCATGTGACCCACATCATGTGACCACAGGCAATTCGGTAATGCTGTCCAGGTATGTAACAGGTGAATAATAGGTTATTGAGGAGCAGAATTTTAAAAGTATTTCTACCTACAGCAGCATCTAATCACCATGTCTGTTAGTGTCTGTGAGGAGCAGCTCTTCCATTCTTCTCCCGGTCTCCCCTGTGCGTTTTTCTACAGTGAAGTAGCTGCTCATAATTTTTCCACCATTAGTCCTAATCACTTAGCACATGGATGTGTCCTCTATGTGGCCCCAAGACATATATGTCATGTAATAATGCTGATAACTGAATTCTAGGGGGTCACATAATGTGTGTGGGGGTGGGTCACATGACTGATGCCATGTTTAGTCATATTCAGTTAGCCTGTGGATGGATTACACAGGACTAATCTGTGAGCTGTACCATTCTACTATGACAGGGGCCTTATGCACTATAAGAAATGTATATTAGAAAATGGTAGGATTTCCTATTCTACAAATTGAAAAAAACTGGACAACCCCTTTGAAGGGGGAATATTGTTCCCATCCAGACACTCTGTCCTACAACCACATAAAATATACCTGGCAAATGGATATAGTCAGTGATATTCAGCCATTGAGGTGTCAATATGCCCAGAGGCCATTTGGTCATAGTTTCTGATCTACTTTCTTATTAGCATTACAATGGTCCTCAGTACAGGAATGAGCCATTGTAAACTGTGTGTGTAGCCAGCTGGTTATACTGGATATATATTTACTTACACTGTATACACATTGGAAGGTATATGAGTGACCTTAGGGCGGAGTCCATGGGGTGTGGCCATAGTCAACTCAGAGATAGGAACATTTAGGCCACGTGAAGCTCCGGGGCTCTCGCTCTTTTCCGGTCACCTCTGGATGAACAGCACTTACATCAGGAACAAGATAAGTTATATTCTATGTGTGTTTTCTGTGTATGTACATAAATATAAGTATAATAATATTACAGTAGACTTTATATGTGTACATATAGATATTCTAGGAATCTATTCTGTGGATTATAGAGTAGTAGATTATACATATACACTACCGGTCAAAAGTTTAGGGTCACTTAGAAATTTCCTTATTTTTGCAAGAAAAGCACAGTTTTTTTCAATGAAGATAACATAAAATTAATCAGAAATACACTCTATACATTGTTAATGTGCTAAATGACTATTCTAGCTGCAAATGTCTGGTTTTTAATGCAATATCTACATAGGTGTACAGAGGCCCATTTCCAGCAACCATCACTCCAGTGTTCTAATGGTACATTGTGTTTGCTAACTGTGTTAGAAGGCTAATGGATGATTAGAAAACACTTGAAAACCCTTGTGCAATTATGTTAGCACCGCTGTAAACAGTTTTGCTGTTTAGAGGAGCTATAAAACTGACCTTCCTTTGAGCTAGTTGAGAATCTGGATCATTACATTTGTGGGTTCGAATTAAACTCTCAAAATAGCTAGAAAAAGAGAGCTTTCATGTGAAACTCGACAGTCTATTCTTGTTCTTAGAAATGAAGGCTATTCCATGCGAGAAATTGCCAAGAAACTGAAGATTTCCTACAACGGTTTGTACTACTCCCTTCAGAGGACAGCACAAACAGGCTCTAACCAGAGTAGAAAGAGAAGTGGGAGGCCCCGCTGCACAACTGAGCAACAAGACAAGTACATTAGAGTCTCTAGTTTGAGAAATAGACGCCTCACAGGTCCTCAACTGGCAGCTTCATTAAATAGTACCCGCAAAACGCCAGTGTCAACCTCTACAGTGAAGAGGCGACTCCGGGATGCTGGCCTTCAGGGCAGAGTGGCAAAGAAAAAGCCATATCTGAGACTGGCTAATAAAAGGAAAAGATTAATATTTGCAAAAGCACACAGACATTGGACAGAGGAAGATTGGAAAAAAGTGTTATGGACAGACGAATCGAAGTTTGAGGTGTTTGGATCACACAGAAGAACATTTGTGAGACGCAGAACAACTGAAAAGATGCTGGAAGAGTGCCTGACACCATCTGTCAAGCATGGTGGAGGTAATGTGATGGTCTGGGGTTGCTTTGGTGCTGGTAAAGTGGGAGATTTGTACAAGGTAAAAGGGATTTTGAATAAGGAAGGCTATCACTCCATTTTGCAACGCCATGCCCTACCCTGTGGACAGCGCTTGATTGGAGCCAATTTCATCCTACAACAGGACAATGACCCAAAGCACACCTCCAAATTATGCAAGAACTATTTAGGGAAGAAGCAGGCAGCTGGTATTTTATCTGTAATGGAGTGGCCAGCGCAGTCACCAGATCTCAACCCCATAGAGCTGTTGTGGGAGCAGCTTGACCGTCTGGTACGCAAGAAGTGCCCATCAAGCCAATCCAACTTGTGGGAGGGGCTTCTGGAAGCATGGGGTGAAATTTCTCCCGATTACCTCAGCAAATTAACAGCTAGAATGCCAAAGGTCTGCAATGCTGTAATTGCTGCAAATGGAGCATTCTTTGACGAATGCAAAGTTTGAAGTAGAAAATTATTATTGCAAGTAAAAATCATTATTTCTAACCTTGTCAATGTCTTGACTATATTTTCTAGTCCTTTTGCAACTCATTTGATAAATATAAGTGTGAGCTTTCATGGAAAAGACAAAATTGTCAGGGTGTCCCCAAACTTTTGAACAGTAGTGTATATAACACTGGATGCACAACAGAGTAAATATATATATATATTCTCTGTATAGTATCGGTATAACTCAATACACATAACTTATGTATTAAATATACTAATACTACACGCGGCACAGTACTAGTACATTATATTACAATACTATCCTAATACCCAACCACGTACCTAAACATACAATTAATATGCTGATACAGTGAAAGGGTTAACTTTCATAGCTGCTGATGGAGTGTAGGGTTAGGGTTAGTACAGCTTCTGCTGTATATTGTGTGTATGAAATCACATACTCATGCACATGCAGGGGGAGGACAGGCCGTGCAAACCTCGAGTTACGTGGGAATTCTTAATTTTGTCACCTGGCCATTTATGTGCACCACACAGAGAAATCGAAAAAGAAACAAAGGAGATCCTCTGCTCCTAAAACTGGCTTCCTGCCAGATTGTCTTGCCCCTTATTCTGAAGCATTTTCCCACAGGCATAGGTGTGAATACACACCTATGGCTGATGGGACAATATATATATATATAGATATATATATATATATCTATATATAGCACACAAGAGAATGGCGACAGCACACTGCAAACACTAATGCTGCCTAAGCCACTAAATATAAGTAAATATGCATTTCTTCTAAATCTACTTACAATAGGAAGGTCCTTAGCGCACATTTTCATCAAATTGTGTGAGACCACCTGCCACGATCATATATATAAAACTATCTCATAGCCATATACACGTGTGTGTGTGTGTGTGTGTGTATGTATATGTGTATATATATATATATATATATATATATATATATATATATATATATATATATTGTGACAACCTGGGGACCACTTAGCTCACAGGATCGCTATCTTCAGGGTAAGATTGTTGGCACATAATAATTTTCACTCCAACACAGGGGGTTTGGTTTGAAACTGGCCACAACCAGCTTTATTATCTTCACACATGAAAGATGATTTTACACAGCAGTTCAAAACAAACCCTTGGCAGATCAGCCTCCCACTAACACATTCAGTGTCCCTCACTAAGAGACCCTGAGCCTTGTGCCCAGTGCCTCAAACCATAGGCAGCTTTACTTTACACATTGGTGACTCTCAGGCTAACATGCCTGTCTTCCCCAGACTAAGAGCCCTGTGTGAACAGCACACACCTCAATTAAAGAGCTGCCTCAGGTGAAGCCTAACTAGGCTCATCAGACAGCCCAAGACAAGGACTGTCTGTATGGAGTGGAAGCCCGCCCTTCTCCTTCACACTCCAGCAAACCAGGCCCTATTCCGGGCTTTACACCCAAGCAACAACAGAGTAAACCCCCTCTGCTGCACATGCTCCCTGGTTGCTTAAAACCTGACAGTTTCTGCACTGTCCAGTAGCTGCACTGCTACAATATATAGCCATATACACGTGTATATAAATACATTAAACACTTCCCATTACAGAAACAATAAAAATTCAAAATATAAATTGCATGCCATTGCCCCTATTTATGCTTATTTAAGCCATTTTGATTGGCTAATATTTTTTAACATAATCCCCATTGCACTTCTATTGTTTTCACAATGGATGTTTCTTTTCATAAAACTCTCCTCATCAGTCTTTTTATGCACTGGTTTAAGATGTTGCCGAAGAAGTTATTTGTCTTTAGACAAGATATATTTAATGCTGCTTTTTCTGTTTCAGTAATTGTTCTAATTAAATCTGGTTTTATGGGAATAACCTTAAAGGAGGAAGATTTTTGTTTTCACACACAGTGAATAAAAGTTGCTTATACTGAGGATTTTAGAAGATATGTAGATATGACCACAGCATTATTACCTTTTATTAAAAAAAATTATTCACAAGAAAAATTATTAATTTGTTTGTGGACTGTGAAAGGGAAAATAGGAATAAATCTGAAAGTCGAAAACATTTGCCAGGTTTTTTCACCACACATGTAATACTTTTCTTGTTGGAAAATGGTATCTCCTTATAGATTCTAATTATGACCATTGGAATTGCTTGTTTCAAGGTCCACAGAACGTAACATTGGTGGACCGATATTGCAATCTACTTAGCAATAAGACAGCCCACCATATCCAATCCATAATTGCATGTTGAAGATACACAACCTCAACAAAAGGGGTCAAGTTGTGGTAAAACTGTTATGTAACCCACCTGCTACGTTAACCCATCAATGGGCTTAAATAGCTGTCAACATTGTCACCTAAGTCATGAACGTGCAGCTTTACCCTAAGTAGACAAATCATGCTTTAAACTTTCGTATTTTTAACATTTGAAAACTTAAAATAAACATTAAATATTCCAATGTCATCCCTAGCAAATAAAAAATGAACATGCAGAATATATTACAAAATTCTATGTAAATACCTAATAGTTCGTCTAAATGAAAATTCTGACGTCTGTAATTGAAAACACTTGTGGTTGCTTCCTACGGCAATGTGAAATGGCAGCATATTCTAGATTCAAAGATGTGTGCATATAAATATATTCAGGTACCTGACTGAATTTCAAATTATATATTAGTAACCCATAAATCTGTTCATCTGTATGACCTTCATAGCCAGCTGCAGGGCAATGATAAATTACTGTCTTGAGTATTCCAAACTTTTTTTTGTCATTTCACGAACAGTCAGTTAATGGTAATTTTCATTTCATAAGATTTACTATGGCAATCACAAAGTTTGGTAAACCAGAAACTTTTGTATTTGCAACAAAAGAAATGGAGATTTCATACAGTGTCAGAAGGATCTTTCACTGGATAAAATTCCTTTGAATATCAGTCCTAGGTGTCTTGGTGCAGGGAAGATAATCTTGCTTCTGAATAACCCAAATACCTGTATATTTGCACCGTTGTAGAATTAGCCCAGATAATGAGGTTCACACCATGCTATCTCGCGATACTGAAATATACCCAGCAGTTAAACATCATCCCATTACTTTTCCAATCAGAAAATTGTAAATATAGAATTCCATCATTTTATAGCTTAATCTTAACTGGCTTTATATTATATAAAATTAAAGGTGCAGTTTAATGGCTTAAATTAATCATATTTAGTTGCATACATATGATTATTAAAGTTGTAGATAATAAGGACAGCTAGGGAAATTTTCTTATAAAAAAACCTCTAATCATAATGTTGTGCTGAATTTAACTGTTATTTGCAGTAGTAGTGGTGGTGGAAGATCTAGGTTTAGAGGCCACAGGCTGCAAACCTGCAGTTAACTGCTCCCATTCTTAGGCCTCGTTCACACAGTGTTACGCTTATTTTGAGGCTTTTTTTTCACGCTAGACTCAGTATAAAAAAAATGGCCCAATTATGTCCACCGTTAATAATTGAAATGGGAATCGGAGAGTTTTTTTTTTAGGAAATAGATTTTCTTCGCTTACTGAATAAAAAAAAGCAATCCGTTCCATCTTGCTCTTGAAACTGCCATTGGAGGCGAAAAACATGTGTGGACGAGATTATTTGTCAAAAACCGCTAGTGGATTTTACAGATGAGAAAAAAAAGTCAGTGGGCTGTGTTTAAAAATCTGCCTCAAAAGTCGCGTCAAAAAACAAATTGTATTTTAATCCCTTCCCTCCATAGCCGTTTTTCATATTTTCATTTTCGTTTTTTCCTGCCTACCTTCTTTATTTTTCCATCGATAAAGGGCCATATGAGGGCTTGATTTTTGTGGGACAAGTTTTTTTTTTCGTGCCACCATTTATTGTACCATATACTGTACTGGGAAACTGGGAAAAAAATATTTGTAAGGTGAATTGGGAAAAAGAAAGTGTAATTTCTATTCACCGTAGATTCTCTTTCCTTTAGTCCTAGCAGCAGCACCCATGGGATTATTCTATCCCCCTAGAAGATAGGACAGGTGGTATAAATTTACTTGAATTAATTGGCTACCCTATAAGAGCTAGTGTCACAGTGGTCACATTGTGTATTTATAACAGTAAAGAAAATACCCACACATACTCAAGGTCTGCTGAATCATACATAGATATTTTATTGGGGGGGGGGAGCAGTGCTGCTGCTAGGACTAAAGGAAAGAATTCACGGTAAGTAGAAATTACACTTTCCTTGACGTCCACAGCAGCAGCACCCATGGGGATGTAGCACGTAACCATTTTAGGGTGGGTCTTTTTGAACTGCGGACATAATGACCGCTCGACCAAAAGCCGTTTCTCCATCTCTTCTGATGTCTAGCTTAAAATGTTTTACGAACGTATGTGAAGAGGTCTACGAGGCTGTTCTGCAAATCTGATCAATTGGAATGCAGTTTTTCACTGCCAATGACGTGGATACGTCTCTAGTAGAGTGAGCTCTGAGGCTCTGTGGAGTTTGTAAGCCAGCCTGAGTGTAGCAGATAGTAATCACCTCCCTTATCCATCTGGACAGGGAGGCCTTAGATGATTTTTGGCCCTTATTCTGACCCTGAAATTATAGGAAAAGATGATTGGACCTTCTAAGCTCCTTGGTTCGATGAATATATGTTTTTAAGGCTCTACCAGTGTCTAAATGCAGTCTCCATTCTTTGTCTGATGATGGCTCTGGACAGAACACTGGTAACTCAATCTGTTACTGAGGCTGGGTTCACACGAGCGTGTGCTTTTTGCGCACGCAAAAAACGTGGCGTCTTGCCTGCGCAAAAGGCACTTAACAGCTCCGTGTGGCCTCAGCATATGATTCTCCGTTTTGATGTTTGTAAACAGAAAAGCACAGCCGCCATCATTATGACACTCCATTTTGATGTTTGTAAACAGAAAAGCACGTGGTGCTTTTCTGTTTTCATTCTTCCTTTTCACAGCTGTTGCGCGAATCACGCTGGTCGCATGGAAGTGCTTCCGTGTGGCATGCGTGGTTTTCACGCACCCATTGACTTCAATGGGTGCGTGATGCGCGAAAAACGCCCAAAGAACGGACATGTCGTGACTTTTTCTCAGCGGACTCACGCTGAGTAAAAATCACGCACATGTCTGCACGGCCCCATAGACTAATATAGGTCCATGTGATGCGCGTGAAAATCACGTACGTTGCATGGACGTATATCCCGTTCGTCTGAATAAGCCCTTAATGTTCTGGAACGATGGCACCTTTGGGGTAAAATAAGGTAATGTCCTCATCAGGACACGGTCTTGAAGAAAAAGTAGATATGGTTCAGCCGATCCAAGAGCCTGTATGTCACTTACCCTCTTGGCTGTTGTTATAGCTAATAGAAAACAGCGATATTTTATTTAGAATGGCCCCCTTGTCTAAATTTGAGCTCCAAAAACCAAATGGCGCTCTTTCCCTTCTACACCCTTCTATGTGTCCAAACAGCCGTCTATGACCTCATATGGGGTATTGTTTTACTCAGGAGAAATTTCTTTACAAATGTTGCAGTGCTTTTTCTCATTTTGTCCTTGTAGAAATTAGAAAAAATTAGCTAAACCTACATTTTCTTTGAAAAAATAGGGATTTTCATTTTCACAGCCTACTTCCAATAACTTCTGCAATAAACCTGTGGGGTCAAAATGCTCACTATATGCCTAGAAAATTTCCTTGAGGGGTGTAATTTCCCAAATAGGGTCACTTTTGGGGGATTTCCACTGTTTTGGCACCGCAAGAGTCCTTCAAACCGGGCATGGTGCCTAAAATATATTCTAATAAAAAGGAGGCCCAAAATCCTCTAGGTACTCCTTTGCTTCTGAGGCCGGTGTTTCAGTCCATTAGCACACTAGAGCCACATGTGGGATATTTCTTAAAACTGCAGAATATGGGCAACAAATATTGAGTTGCATTTCTCTGGTAAAGCTTTCTGTGTTACAAAAAAATTGATAGATGCAGGTCCCAGCTTTTGGACCTGCACCTATTTAAAAAGCTAGGGTCCCCCAACATTGGTGCTAGCCGCCAAATCCAGATGGGGAATTGGTGCAGAGCTGGATGGGGTTCCGGAAACAGCCGTGGTACAGTGTAGCACAGTGAGCTATGTGGTTTCTGGTGATTAATGGTGGACAAATATGTCGGTATAAATGTACCCTTTGTCAGCTTCTTTTACCCACTACTAATGCAACCAGTTCAATGTTCACATGTGGCATTTTCACTGTCTGTTTTGCCAGGCTTTTTTTTTTTTTTTTTAAATAGATATGAATATGTTTTTCTGTAATTTTTACTAAAAATATGTGCCGAAAAGAGAACATACCCTAAAGGGAGGTTGTTTCATACCGCAAAGTTTGTAATTTATTCCCTTCACTGATGGAAATGTAGTTGCTTTATTTGTTTAGATGGCAAGAGGATTTTGTTTTTATACTTTTGCCTTTCCACTTTCCAACAGCATAACTTTTTTTTATTTTTGCACAGACGTAGCTGTATGAGGTCTTGTTTTTTGTGAAAGGGGTTGTCGTTTTTTTAGGCGCCATTTTACACGTAAGTAAGCGTTTATTTTATATTCACTTTTACTATGGGAGGAATGCAGAAGAAAAAGCATTGGCACCTGTTTTTTATGCCATTTAAGTTCTGTTCACATCAGTGTTAGGCCTTATGCACACGAACGTGTTATACGTCCGTGCGACGTGCGTGATTTTCACGTGCATCGCACGGACCTATGTTAATGAATGGGGTCGTTTAGACTGTCAGTGAATTTCACGCAGCGTATGTGCGCTGCGTAAAACTCACGACGTCCTATATTTGGCTGTTTCGCGCAGCACGCACCCATTGAAGTCAATGGGTGCGTGCAAATCGCGCACGGCACACGGAAGCACTTCCGGGTGCTGCGCGTGATGCGCGTTACTGTAGTAAAATAAATGAATGAAAACAGAAAAGCACGACGTGCTTTTCTGTTTGTAAACATAAAACCAGAGTGTCCTCATCATGCCTCCTGCGCGAAAATCACGCAGCCGCGCACCATATGCTGATGACACACGGACCATTTGCGCTCGCAAAACGCAGCGTCCGTGTGAATAAGGCCTTAGTCACTTCCATTGTTCAGATCTGTCATTGGAGCAGAACAACGAAAATTATAGTAATTACGGATCAATTACATGACGGTCATCAACAGTGTCGAACTGAACTTATTGACATTTTATAGGGCTCCGTCTGGTTTCTGTCAGAGTTTCTGTCATTTCGCCGGACAAAATAGCACTGCATGCAAAGCTATTTTGTCTTGAATTGTTTAATGGAATCTACAACGGAGCCAATGATGCAGATGTGAACACCGCATTACATATCACCGTAATTATTGTCATAACTTCCCCATAACTGTACAGGTTGTTACATTTACAGGGCTAACACGTATGCCTTTTTCAGTATTTACTGTTTTGTGTTGCTTACAGTTTATTATAAAAATTGTGTTTATTGTAATTTTAGAAATGTAAAAAAATCCATTAACATTTTTCTCTCATTAGAGGTCTTTTACTTTAATTTTTTTGCACCTATAATGTCCTAGTATATCTCTATATATCAGTACATTATGTATATGAAGAATAATAATAATATTGAGGCATTTAGGCAGAGAGAATACACATATTGGAAGCAGTGTAGCGTGTGGTTCACTGGTAGGGTTACTGCCTCTCATCCAACAGGTCCTGAGTTTAAGACAAGGTGAAGGGAGTGCTTGTAAGTAAATTAAATATATACAGGCAATCTCTGTGAAGTGGCAAGGGACCCTCCCCCAATGTCAGAGATGTGCTGGGAGCAGCACAGCACGTATTAACACAGCAGTATTCTGTATAGTTTTCTTTGTCAGAAAACTATACAGGACCTAAATGGAGATAGCAGTGGGCGCTGATAGCAGTAATGCCAGCTCTGTTGATAAAGCTGCAGGAATTGCAGAACTTAGAACAGTAGTTCCCAACCAGGTTTCCTTTGGACCGTAGGGCTGTGTGGAACTTGGTCAGGAGTTCTCCAGAGGATAGCAGCAAGCGCTGTTACTGTTATTGCAGGGCAAAATTATTTTGGCCTTCTCAAAGATTATATATAGATTATAGAATGCTTTAAGTTTATTTGAGGTAAGAATAGAAATAGGAGTGCCGCTATTACATTAAGGTTGTGAATAACCGGATGTAAAATTGAACACACGGATAGTTTTTCCTGGTCATGGGCCCCAGATATTCCCTACCTTCAGAAGCTGGATAAATAGGTAGAGTTGATCTAGGTTCCTTGAGCTAAAGTTTTGATACTGGATCACAAAGTGCCAGAACATGAAGAAAGCTACGACCAGATAAAGAGTGGAATAAGATAAACAAGAGTAGAAAAAGGAACCTCCAGCTCACCTTTGTTGCATCTTATGATTTTGAATGATCGTGCGCGGATTCTCGTGTCGGCACACGCAGAGTAGACAAAACTGGGAAGATCAAGGTTGGATCCAGCACGAAAAAATGGAATAAAATGGAATAAATTTTTTTCATATATCACTAACCTTCCTTACACTTCCAGGACGTCACGCAGTGTATCCAAGTCCTGATTTTTACATAGCCTTTACTGGCCCATTAAACTTGGAAAATCCTTTCCATTTTATTCCATTTTTTCGTGCTGGATCCAACCTTGATCTTCCCAGTTTTGTCTACTCTGCGTGTGCCGACACGAGAATCCGCGCACGATCATTCAAAATCATAAGATGCAACAAAGGTGAGCTGGAGGTTCCTTTTTCTACTCTTGTTTATCTCATTCAACGGCTTGTGCCTCACGTGCCCACCGCACTTCATGTGCAGCTAAATAATACTACAGTTCTAGGACTGGTTATACAACATCACTGATTAATGCATGATATAACGCATCCAAATGCTGTGTGAATTAGTGCCAAAAGGAAAAAATCTTTTTAGTGTCAAATATTACCTGCAAGTAAAAGCCATCTTGACAAAATATATCTTGCAATAAGTATACAAATATAGTGGCTGAATCTTTTTCCTGTGTGTTTTTTCACGCTTTCTATGTTTTTAATGCACTTACATGAGAACCTTGGACACCTAAATAAATATTTTTTTCCATATGTGCCTGAGAAACACAATTCATGAGATATTGAAAACTAGGATCCACTTTTCATCATGACCAGCAATCCACAAGCATCCAGGGCACAGATGGCAGCCAAAGTGTTTGGCAATCATGAAAATATAACTATACACAACCAAGATATTGAAAATTTATTCCATGACATGGAAAAATATATGACCCACCAAGCCAAAATATGGTGGGATCTAACCACTCTTAAAGCATACATAGAAAAAGATATGATTCCAAGAGGTCTCAGGATCAAAAAATTACCAACATTTAACTACTCAGACACCTTTAACAAAGATTGGGATCAAACGCTCACAGATTGTTCCATCAAATTGATGAAACTCATAACTAAAGAGGAAGAAACCAAACTAACGGAACTAGAGGTCACAATAACTGAGATAAGAACTAAAATAGATGACCTTCCCAGCTCACCTGAGATTGCATTTTTAGATACCAGAACCTCAACCTATATAGACAAACTTGACCGGTCTTTAGCAGAATCTAAGAAAATTAAATTCCTAAGAGATACAAGAGACTACAAGAACAACCAAGTGTATAATTGGAGTAAAAGGGATCCAAATCGAACAAGACCTAAACCCATCTTAAAAAATCAAAGTTACCAACGGCAAAACAGATACAGAATTACATCAAATAGAGTGAGCTTCAGTTCCACCGAGCCAGAATCAACAGAGGGATTCTCTGAAGATGAAAATTACGGAACTCGTCCAAAATACCAACAGAGATCTGATGCCAACCAGTACACGTTATCAAAAAACGAGGAAGGAGGGGCGGCAGGAAACATAGGAAGGCTGGAACCAAACCAGAGCCGTCACCTCCGATCACGGAAATATCAACTATAAATTCGAACGTGGTCAATTTATCATCAACTGTACTTACGCCGGCACAAAATGAAGTTTTATCGCTGGGTTTAAACTTTGCACCAACCAATAACTTTGACATCTTTCATACGATTCTTGATATTAACAAATTCATAAGAAATCTTACTGTTAAACGTCATTTCTTTATATCTGACTCTCAGACCACAAACACCAAGACATCGCCAGACTACATCTCCAGCAACTACAGAGGTTCACAAGAGAACCCCACCTCTATATTGCCTCCTCCAACCATTGAACAAATTAATTTGAGTTCAAGTGAAGATTTTTCAGCGACTCTCATCCAAATGGAAACTACAGATCCATTCATATCGTTGCTAAACACCAAAGACCAATCCTCATTGGCTCTTTCCTTTCAGGAACTACAAACCATCTCGTGTCTGGATAGTCTTCGTATAGACAATATTAATCAGGAAAACAATACCTCAAACCAACTTTCCAATTTCTCCACAACGAATATCCAGTATTATCCTATTAAATCAAGGACTGACTCCATGGATATGTTTCAAACTTTACTGGAAAAAGAATTACAAGTACTATCCAACAAAACCAACCAGATTGTGCATAAATCTAATCTATCCAAAAGACTCAAAAATGCAGCAAAATCTCTTGAAAATAACAAAGAAATCATAATCAAAATGGCTGACAAAGGGGGAGGAGTAGCTGTTATGGATAAATCTGATTACAAAACATCTATATTAAATCTACTATCAGATGACCAAACATATAGAAAACTGGAAAACAATCCTACGGAGATCATCCAGAAGAAAATGAAACAGCTTCTCACTGAGGGTCTCAACAATGGACATATCAGTCAGAAACAATTAAAATATATTTACATTGAACAGCCAATCACACCAATAATTCACGCTTTACCTAAAATTCACAAACAAACAAAACCGCCGCCCATGCGCCCAATTGTTTCGGGCATTGGTTCCATTCTGGAAAGATTATCCGAATGGCTGGATACATTATTACAGCCATTAGCCCAACAAACCCCAGCATTTCTAAGAGATACACGAGATGTTTTGTGCTCCTTTCAACATAAAATATGGAAAGATGAATACTCATGGCTCACATGTGACGTAATATCGTTATATACTTTGATTCCTCACCAAACAGCCCACATTGCTCTAGAGTATTATCTAGCCACCCACAGCACATACACGAGAAATTTCCAGATGTATATCCTTGAAGTATTAACTTTCCTCATGACTCATAACTATTTTTTATTTAACGGCACATTCTACTTACAACTCAAGGGGGTCTCCATGGGAGCCAAATTTTCCCCCTCAATAGCCAACTTAGTTATGGCCTGGTGGGAGGAACACAATATTTTTTCAACCAATAACCCATTTGGACACCATATCGAATGGTACAAAAGATATATTGATGATCTGCTGTTTATCTGGAAAGGAGAGGTTCAAGCAATTCCTAAATTTTTGAAATATATAAATGACAACTCTCACAATCTTAGATTCACTTACAGTCACAATAAATCTGACATTGTCTTCCTAGACCTAGAACTAAAAGGCTCAGAAGGAAACATAATTGAAACGAATACTCATCGAAAACCCACATCTGCCAATACCATCTTACACGCAGAAAGTAACCACGCGAAAAAAACCATTATGAACATCCCAATAGGAGAAATGTACCGGGCAAGGAGAAACTGCAGTTCTGATAAACAATTTAACATCGAACAGAAACAAATATGCTCTAGGTTGCAGAAACGAGGTTACCCTAATTGGTCTCTCAACAAGGCCACTAACATCACAGCCAAATTAACAAGAAACAATCTCCTTAATTAATTTAATAACAAGAAGAAAAATGAAAAATCTGACCACCAGGTACCAACCCTGATACTACAACAAAGCAATCAATTTTCTGAAATCAAAAGTATAATACAGAAATACTTACCAGTTTTATTTGAAGACGACAGCCTACGCTCCATTCTGAAAGAAGGAGTAAGAATTGTGGCATGAAAGGCCCCATCACTTGGTAGCTCACTATCTCCCTCAATATTTTCACCTAATGACACTAAATCAACGTGGTTAGAAAGTAAAGGCTTCTTCAAATGCGGGCAACACCCATGCAAAACCTGTACTTCTACTTACCCCACCAAAAACTTTTCCGATGCAGACAACACATTTACTTTTGCCATACAAAATTATATTAATTGCAACTCAAATGGAGTTATCTACATTATCGAGTGCACAAATTGCAAGTTAAAATATGTAGGCTGCACCAGCAGAAAATTTTAAACTAGAATACTTGAACATTTAAGCTACATCCGCAATTCAAATATCACCAATGTGTCCAATGCAGCCAAACACTTCATACACCAACATAACAGAACAACCAATTTTTTCAAATGTCATGCCATTGAAAAAGTTCATTTACCAAAAAGAGGAGGGGACCTACAATATAAAATCTATCAACGTGAGGCCTACTGGATCTTTAAACTAAACACACGTTTTCCCAATGGCCTCAATGTAAGACACGATCTAAATCTCCACTATTAAAAATCTTGTTACATTTCCGTGTCCAAATCTGGATTAATCATGGTAATATTTACATCAATTATAGTGTATATCCGTTTCATAACATTACAATACTCTGGACCCATAAAATAAGGTCACAATATAGATACACGCCTTGCCTTCGAAAAAGAATAATCACACATATTCCTTGTGGGGTATCGACAATTTATTGGTATTAATATAATCATCCTATTCAACCACTACTTATAACCTAATAATTTCTACAGAGCATTAACCGAATTGTAGGCAAATATATTTACCGCCAAGGTCCACATCGTTTTAACCGTGTGGCGTGTATGTTATATGCTTATTACACGTCACACTTCTTAAACCACTTGTTAATTTACCCATGATGTTACACAATCTCAGCCACTTTATCTTTCTTTATCCTTTTTCTCCTTTTTTCGTCTAACTTTCACATATAAGTTTTGCTTTTACTTCATTTTCTGATTATCTATATCCATAGCTGACTGCTCTAATTAAGCATGTGTATATATATATATACAAGTTCTCATGTAATCCTGTCAAACCCATCAACCAATACGTTTGATTAATTCAGTATCCTACCATACAAGCATAACAGTCAAGAAGAGTTCGGTCATAAACAAATAGATAGCCCGAAATCTGCATCTATATAAATTACATCAACAAAATTGAATTCCAGCATAGTATATAGTACGTATATAATCTATAAAAACATATATTAATATACATTGTACTTACGATCAGACTGCAGGGTTCCTCTTGGAGTCGTTGTCGCCGGGGATCCTATTTCCGGTGGTGCGGTCCAGCGTTGCCATGCCCTGTGGAACGCAAACATAATTACAATTGACCCTCCGAACCGGATATTGTTCTCAAGATGACAGCTCTAATATACATGATTACGATTACCACATGTAAAACTAATTCTGAATAAATATACTTTCTATAAACACTTGATCTTCCTGTCCTAAATCCAAACCTTCCCTGTTACATCACATTGCTAATGTGTCCACAATAAGCAATAAAGTCGAACTTACCGACATCGCCACGGACCAAACACATGAGAATGTAATTAAAGCTAATGATGGACACACGCAGTTGGAAGTATATAGGACACACTTTCACTTCAGTCAGTCAGCTTCAGCCATGATTAAGGACGCTCGTAGCGTCTGAAACGCGTAGGCTTTTTTTTTTTCATATATCACTAACCTTCCTTACACTTCCAGGACGTCACGCAGTGTATCCAAGTCCTGATTTTTACATAGCCTTTACTGGCCCATTAAACTTGGAAAATCCTTTCCATTTTATTCCATTTTTTCGTGCTGGATCCAACCTTGATCTTCCCAAAGAGTGGAATACCTTGGAAAGACCAGATGTAGTCAAACTAGTTGTCATGTCCGTGGTTGCGGGCCGTCAGGTACACTCTCCCCCTGATGGCTGCAGGGGGAGCGCTGGCCCCAGTCTCCTCCTCAGGAGACGCCAGCGCTTACTTCCACTTACCTCGGCTGGATCCCGTAGGGTGCGCGCGCACGCTCGTGGCCGCTCTTAAAGGGGCAGTGTGCGCACCGGATTTTAATGAAGTATCAGCCGATGAGTGCACTGGACTATAAGAGGGGTTCAGCCCCTTGCTTCTATGCCTGAGCGTTGTTGTTGTACCCTAAGTTTGTCTGTGCGATGGTCTTCTAGTGTGTTCCTGTTACCTGTATCCCGTGCTATCCTAGTCGTGTGTCATGCTGAGCCAGAGTCATGCTGTGCTGTATACCACACCTGTCCTGCTTCACCACGCCTCACGTCTGCCTGCTGCCTAGTCCCAGCCGAGCCTGCCTTGTTACTGTCCGAGCTGCCACAGGTACCCTATGCGAACTATAGACTTTAAATACCAATAAATGTATGTGAGGTCATATCACACATCCACAAAGGAAAGAATAACACCAAGTACACATATGTACCTTACAACAATATATAAATCCTTTATTACAATACTCATTAAAGCGTATTGGCCATCAGGACCTAAAATAAGACAAACAATTAAAATACACTAATGTGGAGAACAATAAGGCTACTCAAAATAGCATATACTCAACATATGGAATAATATATGATATAGTATCACTATGGGTCACTCAAAAAGACATGCTATAAATGTACAATACAGGAAAATAAAAAGGCCACAAATATATCTAAGAAAAGCATGCCTGAACAGAAAAACATATCATGGACCCAAAAGAGTATACCGAGGGATGGTCACAAACACATTAGTATCCGTGTGAGTGTAAATGTATAGGAACCAGGGAGTCACCGCAAATCAAAAGAGGTCCCAGAAGCTATACCAACCCGTGTGTTGCATGATGAGCCTAAAATGAGCTCCACAGCAAGAGCCCCCTATAGACTATAAGCTGCCACTAAACTAGAACAAAGATCAGTCAAGAATATTTTAAACACACAACAAATGCAGCACTGAAGCTCAGGCAGAAAAATTCTAACGGAACCGTTGCTTTCCGTTTAATGTATCGATCCTCTCTTCCTCTGACGGAGGAGAGGTAAATGTATATTAACGCTAGTGTGAACTTAGCCTAATACGATTAAGATATTAATAATATAAAAAAAAACAAAAAAAACCTGCAGGGCTTTGAACCAGTGACCTTTCAAATTTAAGACACACAAGCTAACCACTACACTATAGAACCTCTCATATTCAATACCTGCCAAACAGTAGTAGTTGAGGGTCAATTCAATAACAGTGGACACTGTCTAAGTCTTTCCTGCCGGCAACGTCTGTCTGCTGCGTGGGGGTGGTAACTGGTCAGAGAATCAGAGTCAGACTGGCTGCTGCTGCGAGCAGTATGCACCAGGAGTAGCTGTGAGACTGTCCAGTCACAGCCCCGCTTGTAGCTTTCCCACACTAATTAAGCATGGGAAAGCTACAAGCGGAGCTGTGACCAGTGAGTCGGACACTCAATCCACCCTGACTCGCACCCCTGGGCCTGGTCTCTGGACCCGAGGTCAGGACCAGGTGACTCACGGCACCAACCCAATGATGGCCTATGTGTCTCTGACTGAGGTCACCCCAGTCAGAGACAGTCATAGGCTCCTCCTCCGCAGCCGCTCTCCTCCTAATTGCCGGCTGCGCTTCCCTTCTTATTTGCACTGCAACTGCGCATGTAAATTTTGGCGCATGCACAGTGCAAATCATCAGAGGGAACAGAGGAAATCCCGGACAGTGTTTATTTCTGCCAAACACTACGGATGGCAGAAGAAAACACTGGGTGTTTGCGGACTCTCCGTAAATTTACGGATGGTTGGCAACCCTGATAAGAACCAACTGAATATTGTATTAATGTGCTTTCAGATTATGAGCGTTGATTTGGTAGAAGGGGTAGATTAAATCAGAGTTTACAGTTTAGGAATACTTTCAAATATAGAACTGGAAAATACTTTTTAGGTCACAAATCACTATATGTGAGCAAATTATGTTACAGCTTTAAAAGAAATGTAACACTTGATTATTTAAAGCTTATGCAGTCTGTCAAGTTATCCTCACATTCTCAGTCCTGCACTTTCTTCGGCTGCCATCCCAAGCAGTTTAAATTCTTCTATTGTACTATAATTGGCACCAGCAATTACAGGCTAATCCATACGTTTACTGACCTCCTTATAGGAAAGGTGCATTTTTTCTATCTCTACTTTGCTAGATGGATCGTCTCATGACTAACATGTTCTCATCGGCAGAAGTAAACTAGTGACATTAAATTGTAGAGGATAATATTTTGTAGAAATAAATGCTCATGTATGTCCAACAATATGAGACCTTTATACTTGGCACTCCAATCTCTCGTTTCAGCTGATATATAATACATTCTCTCTATTTTATTTTGTACCCTCTGACGGCCACGGCCATGGATGAGTGAGTTCTCGGTGGCATCTCCCTCCTGAGAGACACAGGCACTCACTCCTGGTCCGGACACACTCTCCCGCAGGGCGCGTGTGTCCGCGCGTGCACGGCCTTATAGGGCCAGTACACACACAGTTGCAGAATACTGCAATCAGCCCAGAATTCTTCAGGACTATAAAAGGGGCTCTGCCCTCTAGATCCTTGCCTGAGCATTGTTGTGTTATCTTTAGTTTGTCATTGCAAATGGTCTCCTAGTGTTTTCCAGTTCCCAGTGTTACCCGTTCCTGCTGCCTGTACCCTGCATCCCGTGCTACCGTGCCCCTGTGCATTCAAGAGTGGAAGTCGTGTTGTGCCCTCCGCTGCATCTATTGTGTCGCACCCCGCCGGGTGTTCGTCTACTGTTGGAGCCTTATCTTAGCCTGAATCCACTGCTACTGTCTACATTGCCTCAGGTACCCTTTCTGAACTACAGACATTGCATTGTACCTGTTTGGCCAGCTGCTATCCCGCTACGCGGTAAGGCCCAGTGGGTCCACACCCCGCGCCGTGACACTGCCCATCACAGGTTCCCATTGGTGTGAACAGTGATGAAATGACAAGTTGAATTGGTATTTTGTAAAACTTGCTACTGACAAATAGCATTGAAAATGGGAGATTTACTCAGCAAAAATGCGGCAGCATTCTTGCAAATTGTACATAATGTTTGCTAAATATGTTTTTGCAACACTTTTTTGGCCTACCCCAATAGCTTTCATAAGTGTTGAGAATACAGCTTAGCTTAGAGTCATAAAATAAGTCAAATGTATTAAAGACATGCACCATAGTACACATTATTTGTGTGTGCGGTGATATAAGGCATGACATTAAGAGTAATGTGTCTAACATGCCTTGTGAGTTGTAAGAACTATATTGTGAGGTGTTCACCATTTTAAAATCTTTGCCACAATGTGCACCATTTTGACCAACTCCTAAAATCATACAACTTACATTTTTTATTGATAAATGTCCCCCACTGTCTTTAACCCCTAAATGACCACCAATATGCCTTTTTACGGTTGATATAAAGTGACCTTATTCTACCACGCCATGTTTTTACTGACAGACTGACTCCTGCTTAAATCCCAGCCGTTTAATCCTTTAATCGCCATAGTCAAGAGTGACATCAGCATGATCCAAGGGGACTCCACTCTTTGAATTGGTCAACAGGTTTCCCGGTGTCGTGATCTGAAACTAGGGAACCCCAGTGCAGTCAGACCTGGGACTTTAAGTGGATCATATCTTAACATTACTATGCTAGTTTTCTAGGATTGAAAGGCCGCAAATGGCATAAAAGTCGTAACTTGCAGTAAAAATTCTATTCGCCTCCCACAGCACATTCCTTCAAAATGTGTGCGAAGCTTAGCAGAAGTGGCGAGCTACCCAAATTTATCATGATTTATGCCAGAAGCTGGCGTAAATTGTACTGCAAATCTACACCAGCTCGTGGCTGGCATAGATTTTACATTCTGGCACACATATGGCCAGAAAAGACGCCTGATGACTAAAGAGGCAAGCACCTCTTAATAAATTTTACTTCAACTTTCTTTAAGATTGGCGTATGAATGGCCAGTATTAATAAATTCTTCCCTATGTACAGTCCTAACAACAGTCTGTATCATAGTGACACAGATCATAATGTATTAGCATACAGAAGTATGCTAAAACAGTATAAGTTTAAAATTAAGATGTCAAATAGTAATCTGTTAATGGGAATAAAAAATGTTATTGTAACGGCTGCCGCGCCGTTCCCCGCCGTTTCCACGGCCTACGCTCCGGTTCCGGCACCCTCCCTCATCAGCTGCTCATCCCGAGCTCCACTTACCCGGTCCGGACGCTCTGCTGGCCCTGGACGGCGTCAGGTGAGTGCAGCCATCCCCTCCTTCCGTGGTCGGCATCCTCGATGTGCGGCTGCTGACACTAGAGCGCGCGCGCGCTGACTCGTCCTGCCTTAAAGGGCCAGCGCGCGCCTTAATTCCCTGAACTTCCTATTTAAGGTTATTCCTCCCTTCCATCCCTGCTTGTTCAACCAAGTTCCCTGTGCCCTAGTTCCCTGTTTCCGTTCCTTCTGCCTTTGTCTGGATTTCCCGTTACTGACCTCTGCTTGAACTTGACTATCCTTGTCTGCCGCCTGCCCTGACCTATTGCTGCCATACCCGTTACGAAGTCTGCCGCCTGCCTTGACCTATTGCTGCCATACCCGTTACGACGCCTGCCGCCTGTCCTGACTTCTGCCTATCCATCTGACCGCCTCTACCCGCTGTGCCAAGCGTTGCCTGGGTTCCAAGCACCATCTCCCAGATGACAACGAGGATCCACGAACAAACTGGTGAGAACCGTTAAAGGTTGAACAAGCCATGGATCCCCTTGACACAGCCCTGCCGGACACGGCTGATATGGCTCAGGAGCTTTCTAGACAACGTGGTAAGATCAGCTTTTCCAGCTGCTGCAGAACGTGTCCACTCGCTTGAACGAACTAGCACCTCCAGCGCCTCCGACACTACCACCATCACTGCAACAAGCTCCTGTCTACAGTCCCGGACTTCACCTACCTAAGCCTGCTCGCTATGATGGAGACCCCAAGACCTGCAGGGGATTTGTTAACCAATGCACCATCCACTTTGAAGTTATGGCACATCATTTTTCCTCAGACCGGGCTAAGGTGGCCTATATCCTGTCCCAGTTGTCTGGTGAAGCGTTGGCTTGGGCATCGCCCTTGTGGGAGAGAAACGACCCGTTCAGGAACAACATTCAGAACTTTCTCTCTACTTATAAAAGGGTGTTTGAAGAACCGGGCCGAGCCTCTTCTACTGCGTCCTCCCTACTTAAGCTCCGACAAGGAACCTCCACTGTAGGCCAATACACCATTCAGCTCCACACCTTGGCTACAGAACTCCAGTGGAATAATGAGGCTTTTGTATCGACCTTCTGGGAGGGTCTGGTGGGCCGAATCAAGCATGAACTTGCGGGCCGAGACCTTCCACCGTCTTTGGATGGCTTGATTACTCATTACTATTCGTATAGATATACGTTTCCGTGAGAGACAACAGGAATCTGCTCCAGGCAATCGGACATCACGATTGGCACCAACCTTCCAAAGACCTCTTCTTGCCTCATCTTCCTCCTGGTCGGACGAACCCATGCAGGTGGAGAGAACAAGACTCACGCCTGAGGAGCGCCAGAATAGACGCAAGTTGAATTTATGTCTGTATTGTTGTGGAAAAACGCACTTCCTCAGAGACTGCCCAGTGAGGCTGGAAAACGCCAACGCCTATGGCAAGTAGGAGAGGCTACCCTAAGTGGAATACCTTCCTCTCAGAAGATGACCATACCAGCAAAGCTGTCCTTTGCAGGAACCACTTTCGGTGTTCAAGCCTTCCTAGATTCCGGATCCGCTGGGAATTTTCTGTGCCAGTCCTTGGTAAATCGCTACCAAATCGCAGTGCAAAGACTTACCAAACCGTTGTCCATTGCTTCTGTAGATGGGAGGCTCCTACAGGAAACTATCTATCTCGTCACCGAACCTATTCTCCTGTTAACAGGGGCGCTGCACCCGGAACGTATCTCCTTCTATGTGTTAAAGAACTCTCTGAACCCTTTGCTTCTAGGTCTACCGTGGTTGCAGAAGCACTCTCCTGTTATTGACTGGACTGGAGGTCAAATTACCCGCTGGAGTGACTTCTGTCACCAACATTGTCTGCTATCTATTCGCCCACCTAAGCCTCAGTCTGCAGAACCTGACTCAGCAGGACTTCCTACTCCATACAAAAGCTTCTCGGATGTCTTCTGCAAACAACAAGCTGAATCGCTGCCTCTTCACAGGCCATTCGACTGTGCCATAGACCTGTTCCCCAACGCCACGCCTCCCAGAGGTAGAGTCTAGCCTTTGTCTTTGCCCGAGACTGAGGCCATGTCTAGGTATGTCCGAGAAAATCTAGAGAGCGGATTCATCCGTAAGTACTCCTCTCCTACTGGCGCACGGTCTTTCTTTGTGGGGAAAAAAGACGGCTCCCTGCATCCTTGTATTGATTACCGAGGATTAAACAATATCACGTTAAAGAACAAGTACCCATTACCATTGATTTCAGAACTCTTTGACCGGCTACAGGAGGTGAAGATCTTCACTAAACTAGACCTTCGTGGAGCTTATAATCTCATCCGTATCCGCGAGGGAGACGAATGGAAAACCGCCTTCAATACTCGTGATGGGCATTTTGAATACCTTGTCATGTCCTTTGGACTATGTAATGCTCCTGCTGTTTTCCATGCCTTTGTTAATGACATTTTTCGAGATCTGTTGTACAGCTGTGTGGTGGTATACCTGGATGACATTTTAATCTTCTCCCCCAATATTCAAACCCATCGTGTGCATGTGCGCCAGGTAATACAACGTCTGCGAGAGAACTCTCTGTTTGCCAAGCTAGAAAAATGCCTCTTCGAGAGACCCAGCCTGCCTTTCTTGGGGTATGTTATTTCCGACCAGGGTCTTCAAATGGATCCAGCTAAGCTGTCTTCAATTCTCAACTGGCCTCGTCCGCAAGGACTCAAAGCGGTCCAATGCCTGCTAGGATTCGCAAATTATTACCGCCAGTTTATTCCTCATTTCTCCTCTATGACGGCTCCTATTTCTGCCCTGACCAAAAAAGGGGTTAATGCTAAAGAGTGGACCGCGGAGGCCGAAGCCGCATTCCAAGTTCTCAAAGCTGCCTTCTCTTCTGCCTCAGTCCTACATAGACCGGATTCCACCAAACCATTTGTTCTGGAGGTCGATGCTTCTTCTGTGGGAGTTGGAGCTATTCTGTTCCAGAAGACTTGTAGAGGGAGACTCGTAGCCTGCGTTTTTTTTCTCCAAATCGTTCACATCCGCTGAAAAAAAGTTATGGAATTGGAGAGAAAGAACTTTTTGCTATTAAATTGGCCCTGGAGGAATGGAGTCATTTGCTTGCGGGTGCACGGCACCCCAATATCGTTTACACAGACCATAACAACCTCCTATAATTACAAACTGCACAACGCCTAAACTATCGTCAAGCTCGGTGGGCATTATTCTTCTCCAGATTCGACTTTCAGCTTCATTACAGACCTGCTGGAAAGAATACCAAGGCTGACACCTTATCTCACTGTTTTGACCCCACAGACCAAGAGCCCAGCCCCCAGTTTATTATAGATCCGAAACGTATTGTGATCGCTGCTCCTGCTGAAGTGGTACACATTCCCTGAGGAAAGACCTACGTACCCCCTAAACAAAGGGATTGCGTTCTGCGTTGGGGTCATGCCTCTAGGGTTTCTGGTCACCCTGGCATCAAAAGGACTCTCGATTTGATTGGTCGTCAGTGCTGGTGGCCTTCCATGTCCCAAGACACTAAAGACTTTGTTTCTGCCTGCTCCACTTGCTCTCAAAATAAAGTCTCCCATTCAAGACCTGCTGGTCTTTTGCACTCCCCTGCCTGTGCCTGACTCTCCCTGGTCGCACATTGCCATGGACTTCATCACCGATCTGCCTAGTTTTGCTGGGTGTACCGTAATCTGGGTTGTGGTGGATCGCTTTTCCAAGATGGCGCACTTCGTACCTCTCTCAGGCCTTCCGTCATCTTCCCGACTGGCAACGCTGTTTGTCGAGCACATCTTTCACCTGCATGGTCTTCCTAAGCACATTGTTTCTGACAGAGGAGTTCAGTTCACATCCAAGTTCTGGAAAGCCTTGTGCAAACTGCTGGAGGTCAAACTAGACTTCTCTTCCGCGTACCATCCCAAATCCAATGGTCAAGTAGAGCAAATAAACCAAGTACTTGAAGGTTTCCTCAATTTTGTGTCTCCGAGACAAGACAACTGGGCAAGTCTGCTTCCATGGACCGTATTTGCCTACAACAACCATATGGGGGAATCTACCCGCTCTTCTCCCTTCTTCTTGGTGTATAGCCAGCACCCAGGAATTCCTCTACCAGTCTCTGTGCCTTCTGAGGTTCCAGCTGCTAACACGGTCCACCCCGACTTTCTACGGATTTGGCAGATGGCCAAGGACTGCATCCACAAAGCCGTAGCCAGGTTTAAGAGAGACGCGGATAAAAGACGTAGGATACCGATGCAGCTCCTTCCTGGGGATAAAGTCTGGCTATCCACCCGGTACATATGTCTGAAGACCCCTTGTTACAAGCTAGCTCCTCGGTTTGTGGGTCCCTATGAAATAACTAAACAAATGAATCCAGTAACTTTCAGACTTTGCCTTCCTCAGTCCCTAAAAATCTCTAATTACTTCCACATTTCTCTGCTAAAACCCACCATACTCAACCGATTTTCTAAGAAAATTCTGGCCCATCCTGTACCGGCGGCTGATGCCGAATTTGAAATTTAAGAGATCCTGGATGTCAAACGATCATGGGGGGATTGTGGTACCTAGTAGACTGGAGAGATTATGGTCCTGAGGAGAGATCATGGAAGCCCGTGGAGAATATCAACGTCCCAGCTCTCATCAAGGACTTTGAGTGAAGGTTTTCAAGCAAGCCTAAAAAGAGGGAGTGTAACGGGGGTACTGTAACAGCTGCCGCGCCGTTCCCACTGCCTCTGCTCCGGTTCCAGCACCCTCCCTCATCAGCTGCTCGACCCGAGCTCCACTTACCCGGTCCGGACGCTCTGCTGGCCCTGGACGGCGTCAGGTGAGTGCAGCCATCACCTCCTTCCGTGGTCGGCATCCCCCGATGTGCGGCTGCTGACACTAGAGGGCGCGTGCGCTGACTCGTCCTGCCTTAAAGGGCCAGTGCGCGCCTTAGTTCCCTGAACTTCCTATTTAAGGTTCTTCCTCCCTTCCATCCCTGCTTGTTCAACCAAATTTCCCGTGAGTTCCCTGTGCCCTAGTTCCCTGTTTCCGTTCCTTCTGCCTTTGTCTGTATTTTCCGTTACTGACCTCTGCTTGAACTTGACTATCCTTGTCTGCCACCTGCCTTGACCTATTGCTGCCATACCAGTTATGACGTCTGCCACCTGCCTTGACCTATCGCTGCCATACCCGTTACGACGCCTGCCTCCTGTCCTGACTTCTGCCTATCTATCCGACCGCCTCTACCCGCTGTGCCAAGCGTTGCCTGGGTTCCAAGCACCATCTCCCAGACGACAACGAGGATCCACGAACAAACCGGTGAGAACCGTTATAGTTATAAAAAAATGTAAATGTAATTTCACAAATTTACAAAAAACAAAATGATTTAAACTAAAATAAATTTTCTTGCACATACATTAAATAAAAATAAAAAACTAGACTTATTAGGTAAACACATGAC
>NC_134690.1:130696504-130774004 GCF_050947455.1 Rhinoderma darwinii | reverse complement strand
CATCTCACTTCCTGGAAATAACTTCTGACTCCAGTTGCGCACCATTGTGAGACTGGGGTTACCTGAACGAGGCATGGCTCAATCCACTTCCGTTGTTCCGGTGGCATATTAGGAAGCAGCTGCCTAACCCACTTGGTAAATGTAAGTGTGTGTTGGTCTTATTCCTTTAAATATCATCCAACATGAATTAAACTCTAGCAGGTGGGAACAAGAAGGCATTTCTTTCTAGGACGGTCAGCTTTTATGTCACCCAGAAGAGCCAATGATCTTAGAGTTGAATAAAGTCAAACAGATGAGAAATAAACTTGTACTTGAATAACAAAATGACTTGTATATTCGGGGTGATTGCATGTACGTTTCAGTCTTCTCTCCTAATACTCAGGATGTCAAGATGGCCGAGCGGTCCAAGGCGCCAGACTCAAGATGAAAATTCTTTCCTAATTGGGTGTTCTGGTCTCTGAAAGGAGGCGTGGATTCAAATCCCACTTCTGACAAGCGTTTTGTTCAATAAAGTCAGTCATCTAATTTCCTGGAAATAACTTCTGACTCCAGTTGCGCACCATTGTGAGACTGGGGTTACCTGAACGAGGCATGGCTCAATCCACTTCCGTTGTTCCGGTGGCATATTAGGAAGCAGCTGCCTAACCCACTTGGTAAATGTAAGTGTGTGTTGGTCTTATTCCTTTAAATATCATCCAACATGAATTAAACTCTAGCAGGTGGGAACAAGAAGGCATTTCTTTCTAGGACGGTCAGCTTTTATGTCACCCAGAAGAGCCAATGATCTTAGAGTTGAATAAAGTCAAACAGATGAGAAATAAACTTGTACTTGAATAACAAAATGACTTGTATATTCGGGGTGATTGCATGTACCTTTCAGTCTTCTCTCCTAATACTCAGGATGTCAGGATGGCCGAGCGGTCTAAGGCGCCAGACTCAAGATGAAAATTCTTCCCTAATTGGGTGTTCTGGTCTCTGAAAGGAGGCGTGGGTTCAAATCCCACTTCAGACCAGTATTTTGTTCAATAAAGTCAGTCATCTCACTTCCTGGAAATAACTTCTGACTCCAGTTGCGCACCATTGTGAGACTGGGGTTACCTGAACGAGGCATGGCTCAATCCACTTCCGTTGTTTCGGTGGCATATTAGGAAGCAGCTGCCTAACCCACTTGGTAAATGTAAGTGTGTGTTGGTCTTATTCCTTTAAATATCATCCAACATGAATTAAACTCTAGCAGGTGGGAACAAGAAGGCATTTCTTTCTAGGACGGTCAGCTTTTATGTCACCCAGAAGAGCCAATGATCTTAGAGTTGAATAAAGTCAAACAGATGAGAAATAAACTTGTACTTGAATAAAAAAATGACTTGTATATTCGGGGTGATTGCATGTACCTTTCAGTCTTCTCTCCTAACACTCAGGATGTCAGAATGGCAGAGCGGTCTAAGGCGCCAGACTCAAGCTGAAAATTCTTCCCTAGTTGGGTGTTCTGGTCTCTGAAAGGAGGCGTAGGTTCAAATCCCACTTCTGACCAGTATTTTGTTCAATAAAGTCAGTCATCTCACTTCCTGGAAATAACTTCTGACTCCAGTTGCGCACCATTGTGAGACTGGGGTTACCTGAACGAGGCATGGCTCAATCCACTTCCGTTGTTCCGGTGGCATATTAGGAAGCAGCTGCCTAACCCACTTGGTAAATGTAAGTGTGTGTTGGTCTTATTCCTTTAAATATCATCCAACATGAATTAAACTCTAGCAGGTGGGAACAAGAAGGCATTTCTTTCTAGGACGGTCAGCTTTTATGTCACCCAGAAGAGCCAATGATCTTAGAGTTGAATAAAGTCAAACAGATGAGAAATAAACTTGTACTTGAATAACAAAATGACTTGTATATTCGGGGTGATTGCATGTACCTTTCAGTCTTCTCTCCTAATACTCAGGATGTCAGGATGGCCGAGTGGTCCAAGGCGCCAGACTCAAGCTGAAAATTATTCCCTAGTTGGGTGTTCTGGTCTCTGAAAGGAGGCGTAGGTTCAAATCCCACTTCTGACCAGTATTTTGTTCAATAAAGTCAGTCATCTCACTTCCTGGAAATAACTTCTGACTCCAGTTGCGCACCATTGTGAGACTGGGGTTACCTGAACGAGGCATGGCTCAATCCACTTCCGTTGTTCCGGTGGCATATTAGGAAGCAGCTGCCTAACCCACTTGGTAAATGTAAGTGTGTGTTGGTCTTATTCTTTAAATATTATCCAACATGAATTAAACTCTAGCAGGTGGGAACAAGAAGGCATTTCTTTCTAGGACGGTCAGCTTTTATGTCACCCAGAAGAGCCAATGATCTTAGAGTTGAATAAAATCAAACAGATGAGAAATAAACTTGTACTTGAATAACAAAATGACTTGTATATTCGGGGTGATTGCATGTACCTTTCAGTCTTCTCTCCTAATACTCAGGATGTCAGGATGGCCGAGCGGTCTAAGGCACCAGACTCAAGATGAAAATTCTTCCCTAATTGGGTGTTCTGGTCTCTGAAAGGAGGCGTGGGTTCAAATCCCACTTCAGACCAGTATTTTGTTCAATAAAGTCAGTCATCTCACTTCCTGGAAATAACTTCTGACTCCAGTTGCGCACCATTGTGAGACTGGGGTTACCTGAACGAGGCATGGCTCAATCCACTTCCGTTGTTCCGGTGGCATATTAGGAAGCAGCTGCCTAACCCACTTGGTAAATGTAAGTGTGTGTTGGTCTTATTCCTTTAAATATCATCCAACATGAATTAAACTCTAGCAGGTGGGAACAAGAAGGCATTTCTTTCTAGGACGGTCAGCTTTTATGTCACCCAGAAGAGCCAATGATCTTAGAGTTGAATAAAGTCAAACAGATGAGAAATAAACTTGTACTTGAATAAAAAAATGACTTGTATATTCGGGGTGATTGCATGTACCTTTCAGTCTTCTCTCCTAACACTCAGGATGTCAGAATGGCAGAGCGGTCTAAGGCGCCAGACTCAAGCTGGAAATTCTTCCCTAGTTGGGTGTTCTGGTCTCTGAAAGGAGGCGTAGGTTCAAATCCCACTTCTGACCAGTATTTTGTTCAATAAAGTCAGTCATCTCACTTCCTGGAAATAACTTCTGACTCCAGTTGCGCACCATTGTGAGACTGGGGTTACCTGAACGAGGCATGGCTCAATCCACTTCCGTTGTTCCGGTGGCATATTAGGAAGCAGCTGCCTAACCCACTTGGTAAATGTAAGTGTGTGTTGGTCTTATTCCTTTAAATATCATCCAACATGAATTAAACTCTAGCAGGTGGGAACAAGAAGGCATTTCTTTCTAGGACGGTCAGCTTTTATGTCACCCAGAAGAGCCAATGATCTTAGAGTTGAATAAAGTCAAACAGATGAGAAATAAACTTGTACTTGAATAACAAAATGACTTGTATATTCGGGGTGATTGCATGTACCTTTCAGTCTTCTCTCCTAATACTCAGGATGTCAGGATGGCCGAGCGGTCCAAGGCACCAGACTCAAGATGAAAATTCTTCCCTAATTGGGTGTTCTGGTCTCTGAAAAGAGGCGTGGGTTCAAATCCCACTTCTGACAAGTATTTTGTTCAATAAAGTCAGTCATCTCACTTCCTGGAAATAACTTCTGACTCCAGTTGCGCACCATTGTGAGACTGGGGTTAACTGAACGAGGCATGGCTCAATCCACTTCCGTTGTTCCGGTGGCATATTAGGAAGCAGCTGCCTAACCCACTTGGTAAATGTAAGTGTGTGTTGGTCTTATTCCTTTAAATATCATCCAACATTTAGGAAGCAGCTGCCTAACCCACTTGGTAAATGTAAGTGTGTGCTGGTCTTATTCCTGTAAATATCATCCAACATGAATTAAACTCTAGCAGGTGGGAACAAGAAGGCATTTCTTTCTAGGACAGTCAGCTTTTATGTCACTCAGAAGAGCCAATGATCTTAGAGTTGAATAAAGTCAAGCAGATGAGAAATAAACTTGTACTTGAATGACAAAATGACTTGTATATTCGGGGTGATTGCATGTACCTTTCAGTCTTCTCTCCTAATACCCAGGATGTCAGGATGGCCGAGCGGTCTAAGGCACCAGACTCAAGATGAAAATTCTTCCCTAGTTGGGTGTTCTGGGCTCTGAAAGGAGGCGTGGGTTCAAATCCCACTTCTGACAAGTATTTTGTTCAATAAAGTCAGTCATCTCACTACCTGGAAATAACTTCTGACTCCAGTTGTGCACCATTGTGAGACTGGGGGTACCTGAACGAGGCATGGCTCAATCCACTTCCGTTGTCCCGGTGGCATATTAGGAAGCAGCTGCCTAACCCACTTGGTAAATGTAAGTGTGTGTTGGTCTTATTCCTTTAAATATCATCCAACATGAATTAAACTCTAGCAGGTGGGAACAAGAAGGCATTTCTTTCTAGGACGGTCAGCTTTAATGTCACCCAGAAGAGCCAATGATCTTAGAGTTGAATAAAGTCAAACAGATGAGAAATAAACTTGTACTTGAATAACAAAATGACTTGTATATTCGGGGTGATTGCATTTACCTTTCAGTCTTCTCTCCTAACACTCAGGATGTCAGGATGGCCGAGCGGTCCAAGGCGCCAGACTCAAGATGAAAATTCTTCCCTAGTTGGGTGTTCTGGTCTCTGAATGGAGCCGTGGGTTCAAATCCCACTTCTGACAAGTATTTTGTTCAATAAAGTCAGTCATCTCACTTCCTGGAAATAACTTCTGACTCCAGTTGTGCACCATTGTGAGACTGGGGGTACCTGAACGAGGCATGGCTCAATCCACTTCCGTTGTTCCGGTTGCATATTAGGAAGCAGCTGCCTAACCCACTTGGTAAATGTAAGTGTGTGTTGGTCTTATTCCTTTAAATATCATCCAACATGAATTAAACTCTAGCAGGTGGGAACAAGAAGGCATTTCTTTCTAGGACGGTCAGCTTTTATGTCACCCAGAAGAGCCAATGATCTTAGAGTTGAATAAAGTCAAACAGATGAGAAATAAACTTGTACTTGAATAACAAAATGACTTGTATATTCGGGGTGATTGCATGTACCTTTCAGTCTTCTCTCCTAATACTCAGGATGTCAGGATGGCCGAGCGGTCCAAGGCGCCAGACTCAAGATGAAAATTCTTCCCTAGTTGTGTGTTCTGGTCTCTGAAAGGAGCCGTGGGTTCAAATCCCACTTCTGACAAGTATTTTGTTCAATAAAGTCAGTCATCTCACTTCCTGGAAATAACTTATGAATCCAGTTGTGCATCATTGTGAGACTGGGGGTACCTGAACGAGGCATGGCTCAATCCACTTCCGTTGTTCCGGTGGCATATTAGGAAGCAGGTGCCTAACCCACTTGGTAAATGTAAGTGTGTGTTGGTCTTATTCCTTTAAATATCATCCAACATGAATTAAACTCTAGCAGGTGGGAACAAGAAGGCATTTCTTTCTAGGACGGTCAGCTTTTATGTCACCCAGAAGAGCCAATGATCTTAGAGTTGAATAAAGTCAAACAGATGAGAAATAAACTTGTACTTGAATAACAAAATGACTTGTATATTCGGGGTGATTGCATGTACCTTTCAGTCTTCTCTCCTAATACTCAGGATGTCAGGATGGCCGAGCGGTCTAAGGCGCCAGACTCAAGATGAAAATTCTTCCCTAGTTGGGTGTTCTGGTCTCTGAAAGGAGGTGTGGGTTCAAATCCCACTTCTGACAAGTATTTTGTTCAATAAAGTCAGTCATCTCACTTCCTGGAAATAACTTCTGACTCCAGTTGCGCACCATTGTGAGACTGGGGATACCTGAACGAGTCATGGCTCAATCCACTTCCGTTGTTCCGGTGGCATATTAGGAAGCAGCTGCCTAACCCACTTGGTAAATGTAAGTGTGTGCTGGTCTTATTCCTGTAAATATCATCCAACAGGAATTAAACTCTAGCAGGTGGGAACAAGAAGGCATTTCTTTCTTGGACGGTCAGCTTTTATGTCACCCAGAAGAGCCAATGATCTTAGAGTTGAATAAAGTCAAACAGATGAGAAATAAACTTGTACTTGAATAACAAAATGACTTGTATATTCGTGGTGATTGCATGTACCTTTCAGTCTGCTCTCCTAATACTCAGGATGTCAGGATGGCCGAGCGGTCCAAGTCGCCAGACTCAAGATAAAAATTCTTCCCTAGTTGGGTGTTCTAGTCTCTGAAAGGAGGCGTGGGTTCAAATCCCACTTCTGACAAGTATTTTGTTCAATAAAGTCAGTCATCTCACTTTCTGGAAATAACTTCTGACTCCAGTTGCGCACCATTGTGAGACTGGGGTTACCTGAACGAGGCATGGCTCAATCCACTTCCGTTGTTCCGGTGGCATATTAGGAAGCAGCTGCCTAACCCACTTGGTAAATGTAAGTGTGTGTTGGTCTTATTCCTTTAAATATCATCCAACATGAATTAAACTCTAGCAGGTGGGAACAAGAAGGCATTTCTTTCTAGGACGGTCAGCTTTTATGTCACCCAGAAGAGCCAATGATCTTAGAGTTGAATAAAGTCAAACAGATGAGAAATAAACTTGTACTTGAATAACAAAATGACTTGTATATTCGGGGTGATTGCATGTACCTTCCAGTCTTCTCTCCTAATACTCAGGATGTCAGGATGGCTGAGCGGTCCAAGGCGCCAGACTCAAGATGAAAATTCTTCCCTAATTGGGTGTTCTGGTCTCTGAAAGGAGCCGTGGGTTCAAATCCCACTTCTGACAAGTATTTTGTTCAATAAAGTCAGTCATCTCACTTCCTGGAAATAACTTCTGACTCCAGTTGCGCACCATTGTGAGACTGGGGGTACCTGAACGAGGCATGGCTCAATCCACTTCCGTTGTTCCGGTGGCATATTAGGAAGCAGCTGCCTAACCCACTTGGTAAATGTAAGTGTGTGTTGCTCTTATTCCTTTAAATATCATCCAACATGAATTAAACTCTAGCAGGTGGGAACAAGAAGGCATTTCTTTCTAGGTCGGTCAGCTTTTATGTCACCCAGAAGAGCCAATGATCTTAGAGTTGAATAAAGTCAAACAGATGAGAAATAAACTTGTACTTGAATAACAAAATGACTTGTATATTCGGGGTGATTGCATGTACCTTTCAGTCTTCTCTCCTAATACTCAGGATGTCAGGATGGCCGAGCGGTCCAAGACACCAGACTCAAGATGAAAATTCTTCCCTAGTTGGGTGTTCTGGTCTCTGAAAGGAGCCGTGGGTTCAATTCCCACTTCTGACAAGTATTTTGTTCAATAAAGTCAGTCATCTCACTTCCTGGAAATAACTTATGAATCCAGTTGTGCACCATTGTGAGACTGGGGGTACCTGAACGAGTCATGGCTCAATCCACTTCCGTTGTTCCGGTGGCATATTAGGAAGCAGCTGCCTAACCCACTTGGTAAATGTAAGTGTGTGTTGGTCTTATTCCTTTAAATATCATCCAACATGAATTAAACTCTAGCAGGTGGGAACAAGAAGGCATTTCTTTCTAGGACGGTCAGCTTTTATGTCACCCAGAAGAGCCAATGATCTTAGAGTTGAATAAAGTCAAACAGATGAGAAATAAACTTGTACTTGAATAACAAAATGACTTGTATATTCGGGGTGATTGCATGTACCTTTCAGTCTTCTCTCCTAATACTCAGGATGTCAGGATGGCTGAGCGGTCCAAGGCGCCAGACTCAAGATGAAAATTCTTCCCTAGTTGTGTGTTCTGGTCTCTGAAAGGAGGTGTGGGTTCAAATCCCACTTCTGACAAGTATTTTGTTCAATAAAGTCAGTCATCTCACTTCCTGGAAATAACTTCTGACTCCAGTTGCGCACCATTGTGAGACTGGGGGTACCTGAACGAGGCATGGCTCAATCCACTTCCGTTGTTCCGGTGGCATATTAGGAAGCAGCTGCCTAACCCACTTGGTAAATGTAAGTGTGTGTTGGTCTTATTCCTTTAAATATCATCTAACATGAATTAAACTCTAGCAGGTGGGAACAAGAAGGCATTTCTTTCTAGGACGGTCAGCTTTTATGTCACCCAGAAGAGCCAATGATCTTAGAGTTGAATAAAGTCAAACAGATGAGAAATAAACTTGTACTTGAATAACAAAATGACTTGTATATTCGGGGTGATTGCATGTACCTTTCAGTCTTCTCTCCTAATACTCAGGATGTCAGGATGGCCGAGCAGTCCAAGGTGCCAGACTCAAGATGAAAATTCTTCCCTAGTTGGGTGTTCTGGTCTCTGAAAGGAGGCGTGGGTTCAAATCCCACTTCTGACAAGTATTTTGTTCAATAAAGTCAGTCATCTCACTTCCTGGAAATAACTTCTGACTCCAGTTGTGCACCATTGTGAGACTGGGGGTACCTGAACGAGGCATGGCTCAATCCACTTCCGTTGTTCCGGTTGCATATTAGGAAGCAGCTGCCTAACCCACTTGGTAAATGTAAGTGTGTGTTGGTCTTATTCCTTTAAATATCATCCAACATGAATTAAACTCTAGCAGGTGGGAACAAGAAGGCATTTCTTTCTAGGACGGTCAGCTTTTATGTCACCCAGAAGAGCCAATGATCTTAGAGTTGAATAAAGTCAAACAGATGAGAAATAAACTTGTACTTGAATAACAAAATGACTTGTATATTCGGGGTGATTGCATGTACCTTTCAGTCTTCTCTCCTAATACTCAGGATGTCAAGATGGCCAAGCAGTCCAAGGTGCCAGACTCAAGATGAAAATTCTTCCCTAGTTGGGTGTTCTGGTCTCTGAAAGGAGGCGTGGGTTCAAATCCCACTTCTGACAAGTATTTTGTTCAATAAAGTCAGTCATCTCACTTCCTGGAAATAACTTCTGACTCCAGTTGTGCACCATTGTGAGACTGGGGGTACCTGAACGAGGCATGGCTCAATCCACTTCCGTTGTTCCGGTTGCATATTAGGAAGCAGCTGCCTAACCCACTTGGTAAATGTAAGTGTGTGTTGGTCTTATTCCTTTAAATATCATCCAACATGAATTAAACTCTAGCAGGTGGGAACAAGAAGGCATTTCTTTCTAGGACGGTCAGCTTTTATGTCACCCAGAAGAGCCAATGATCTTAGAGTTGAATAAAGTCAAACAGATGAGAAATAAACTTGTACTTGAATAACAAAATGACTTGTATATTCGGGGTAATTGCATGTACCTTTCAGTCTTCTCTCCTAACACTCAGGATGTCAGGATGGCCGAGCGGTCCAAGGCGCCAGACTCAAGATGAAAATTCTTCCCTAGTTGGGTGTTCTGGTCTCTGAAAGGAGGCGTGGGTGCAAATCCCACTTCTGACAAGTATTTTGTTCAATAAAGTCAGTCATCTCACTTCCTGGAAATAACTTCTGACTCCAGTTGCGCACCATTGTGAGACTGGGGGTACCTGAACGAGGCATGGCTCAATCCACCTCCGTTGTTCCGGTGGCATATTAGGAAGCAGCTGCCTAACCCACTTGGTAAATGTAAGTGTGTGTTGGTCTTATTCCTTTAAATATCATCCAACATGAATTAAACTCTAGCAGGTGGGAACAAGAAGGCATTTCTTTCTAGGACGGTCAGCTTTTATGTCACCCAGAAGAGCCAATGATCTTAGAGTTGAATAAAGTCAAACAGATGAGAAATAAACTTGTACTTGAATAACAAAATGACTTGTATATTCGGGGTGATTGCATGTACCTTTCAGTCTTCTCTCCTAATACTCAGGATGTCAGGATGGCCGAGCGGTCCAAGGCGCCAGACTCAAGATGAAAATTCTTCCCTAGTTGGGTGTTCTGGTCTCTGAAAGGAGGCATGGGTTCAAATCCCACTTCTGACAAGTATTTTGTTCAATAAAGTCAGTCATCTCACTTCCTGGAAATAACTTCTGACTCCAGTTGCGCACCATTGTGAGACTGGGGGTAAATGAACGAGGCATGGCTCAATCCACTTCCGTTGTTCCGGTGGCATATTAGGAAGCAGCTGCCTAACCCACTTGGTAAATGTAAGTGTGTGTTGGTCTTATTCCTTTAAATATCATCCAACATGAATTAAACTCTAGCAGGTGGGAACAAGAAGGCATTTCTTTCTAGGTCGGTCAGCTTTTATGTCACCCAGAAGAGCCAATGATCTTAGAGTTGAATAAAGTCAAACAGATGAGAAATAAACTTGTACTTGAATAACAAAATGACTTGTATATTCGGGGTGATTGCATGTACCTTTCAGTCTTCTCTCCTAATACTCAGGATGTCAGAATGGCCGAGCGTTCCAAGGCACCAGACTCAAGATGAAAATTCTTCCCTAGTTGGGTGTTCTGGTCTCTGAAAGGAGGCGTGGTTTCAAACCCAATTGGTAAATGTAAGTGTGTGCTGGTCTTATTCCTGTAAATATCATCCAACATGAATAAAACTCTAGCAGGTGGGAACAAGAAGGCATTTCTTTCTAGGATGGTCAGCTTTTATGTCACCCAGAGGAGCCAATGATCTTAGAGTTGAATAAAGTCAAACAGATGAGAAATAAACTTGTACTTGAATAACAAAATGACTTGTATATTCGGGGTGATTGCATGTACCTTTCAGTCTTCTCTCCTAATACTCAGGATGTCAGGATGGCCGAGCGTTCCAAGGCACCAGACTCAAGATGAAAATTCTTCCCTAGTTGGGTGTTCTGGTCTCTGAATGGAGGCGTGGGTTCAAATCCCACTTCTGACAAGTATTTTGTTCAATAAAGTCAGTCATCTCACTTCCTGGAAATAACTTCTGACTCCAGTTGCGCACCATTGTGAGACTGGGGTTACCTGAACGAGGCATGGCTCAATCCACTTCCGTTGTCCCGGTGGCATATTAGGAAGCAGCTGCCTAACCCACTTGGTAAATGTAAGTGTGTGTTGGTCTTATTCCTTTAAATATCATCCAACATGAATTAAACTCTAGCAGGTGGGAACAAGAAGGCATTTCTTTCTAGGACGGTCAGCTTTTATGTCACCCAGAAGAGCCAATGATCTTAGAGTTGAATAAAGTCAAACAGATGAGAAATAAACTTGTACTTGAATAACAAAATGACTTGTATATTCGGGGTGATTGCATGTACCTTTCAGTCTTCTCTCCTAATACTCAGGATGTCAGGATGGCCGAGCGGTCCAAGGCGCCAGACTCAAGATGAAAATTCTTCCCTAGTTGTGTGTTCTGGTCTCTGAAAGGAGGCGTGGGTTCAAATCCCACTTCTGACAAGTATTTTGTTCAATAAAGTCAGTCATCTCACTTCCTGGAAATAACTTCTGACTCCAGTTGCGCACCATTGTGAGACTGGGGGTACCTGAACGAGGCATGGCTCAATCCACTTCCGTTGTTCCGGTGGCATATTAGGAAGCAGCTGCCTAACCCACTTGGTAAATGTAAGTGTGTGTTGGTCTTATTCCTTTAAATATCATCCAACATGAATTAAACTCTAGCAGGTGGGAACAAGAAGGCATTTCTTTCTAGGACGGTCAGCTTTTATGTCACCCAGAAGAGCCAATGATCTTAGAGTTGAATAAAGTCAAACAGATGAGAAATAAACTTGTACTTGAATAACAAAATGACTTGTATAATCGGGGTGATTGCATGTACCTTTCAGTCTTCTCTCCTAATACTCAGGATGTCAGGATAGCCGAGCGGTCCAAGGCGCCAGACTCAAGATGAAAATTCTTCCCTAGTTGGGTGTTCTGGTCTCTGAATGGAGGCGTGGGTTCAAATCCCACTTCTGACAAGTATTTTGTTCAATAAAGTCAGTCATCTCACTTCCTGGAAATAACTTCTGACTCCAGTTGCGCACCATTGTGAGACTGGGGGTACCTGAACGAGGCATGGCTCAATCCACTTCCGTTGTTCCGGTGGCATATTAGGAAGCAGCTGCCTAACCCACTTGGTAAATGTAAGTGTGTGTTGGTCTTATTCCTTTAAATATCATCCAACATGAATTAAACTCTAGCAGGTGGGAACAAGAAGGCATTTCATTCTAGGTCGGTCAGCTTTTATGTCACCCAGAAGAGCCAATGATCTTAGAGTTGAATAAAGTCAAACAGATGAGAAATAAACTTGTACTTGAATAACAAAATGACTTGTATATTCGGGGTGATTGCATGTACCTTTCAGTCTTCTCTCCTAATACTCAGGATGTCAGGATGGCCGAGCGGTCCAAGGCGCCAGACTCAAGATGAAAATTCTTCCCTAGTTGTGTGTTCTGGTCTCTGAAAGGAGGCGTGGGTTCAAATCCCACTTCTGACAAGTATTTTGTTCAATAAAGTCAGTCATCTCACTTCCTGGAAATAACTTCTGACTCCAGTTGCGCACCATTGTGAAACTGGGGGTACCTGAACGAGGCATGGCTCAATCCACTTCCGTTGTTCCGGTGGCATATTAGGAAGCAGCTGCCTAACCCACTTGGTAAATGTAAGTGTGTGTTGGTCTTATTCCTTTAAATATCATCTAACATGAATTAAACTCTAGCAGGTGGGAACAAGAAGGCATTTCTTTCTAGGACGGTCAGCTTTTATGTCACCCAGAAGAGCCAATGATCTTAGAGTTGAATAAAGTCAAACAGATGAGAAATAAACTTGTACTTGAATAACAAAATGACTTGTATATTCGGGGTGATTGCATGTACCTTTCAGTCTTCTCTCCTAATACTCAGGATGTCAGGATGGCCGAGCAGTCCAAGGTGCCAGATTCAAGATGAAAATTCTTCCCTAGTTGGGTGTTCTGGTCTCTGAAACGAGGCGTGGGTTCAAATCCCACTTCTGACAAGTATTTTGTTCAATAAAGTCAGTCATCTCACTTCCTGGAAATAACTTCTGACTCCAGTTGTGCACCATTGTGAGACTGGGGGTACCTGAACGAGGCATGGCTCAATCCACTTCCGTTGTTCCGGTTGCATATTAGGAAGCAGCTGCCTAACCCACTTGGTAAATGTAAGTGTGTGTTGGTCTTATTCCTTTAAATATCATCCAACATGAATTAAACTCTAGCAGGTGGGAACAAGAAGGCATTTCTTTCTAGGACGGTCAGCTTTTATGTCACCCAGAAGAGCCAATGATCTTAGAGTTGAATAAAGTCAAACAGATGAGAAATAAACTTGTACTTGAATAACAAAATGACTTGTATATTCGGGGTGATTGCATGTACCTTTCAGTCTTCTCTCCTAATACTCAGGATGTCAGGATGGCCGAGCAGTCCAAGGTGCCAGACTCAAGATGAAAATTCTTCCCTAGTTGGGTGTTCTGGTCTCTGAAAGGAGGCGTGGGTTCAAATCCCACTTCTGACAAGTATTTTGTTCAATAAAGTCAGTCATCTCACTTCCTGGAAATAACTTCTGACTCCAGTTGTGCACCATTGTGAGACTGGGGGTACCTGAACGAGGCATGGCTCAATCCACTTCCGTTGTTCCGGTTGCATATTAGGAAGCAGCTGCCTAACCCACTTGGTAAATGTAAGTGTGTGTTGGTCTTATTCCTTTAAATATCATCCAACATGAATTAAACTCTAGCAGGTGGGAACAAGAAGGCATTTCTTTCTAGGACGGTCAGCTTTTATGTCACCCAGAAGAGCCAATGATCTTAGAGTTGAATAAAGTCAAACAGATGAGAAATAAACTTGTACTTGAATAACAAAATGACTTGTATATTCGGGGTGATTGCATGTACCTTTCAGTCTTCTCTCCTAATACTCAGGATGTCAGGATGGCTGAGCGGTCCAAGGCGCCAGACTCAAGATGAAAATTCTTCCCTAGTTGGGTGTTCTGGTCTCTGAAAGGAGGCGTGGGTTCAAATCCCACTTCTGACAAGTATTTTGTTCAATAAAGTCAGTCATCTCACTTCCTGGAAATAACTTCTGACTCCAGTTGCGCACCATTGTGAGACTGGGGGTACCTGAACGAGGCATGGCTCAATCCACTTCCGTTGTTCCGGTGGCATATTAGGAAGCAGCTGCCTAACCCACTTGGTAAATGTAAGTGTGTGTTGGTCTTATTCCTTTAAATATCATCCAACATGAATTAAACTCTAGCAGGTGGGAACAAGAAGGCATTTCTTTCTAGGTCGGTCAGCTTTTATGTCACCCAGAAGAGCCAATGATCTTAGAGTTGAATAAAGTCAAACAGATGAGAAATAAACTTGTACTTGAATAACAAAATGACTTGTATATTCGGGGTGATTGCATGTACCTTTCAGTCTTCTCTCCTAATACTCAGGATGTCAGAATGGCCGAGCGTTCCAAGGCACCAGACTCAAGATGAAAATTCTTCCCTAGTTGGATGTTCTGGTCTCTGAAAGGAGGAGTGGGTTCAAATCCCACTTCTGACAAGTATTTTGTTCAATAAAGTCAGTCATCTCACTTCCTGGAAATAACTTCTGACTCCAGTTGCGCACCATTGTGAGACTGGGGTTACCTGAACGAGGCATGGCTCAATCCACTTCCGTTGTTCCGGTGGCATATTAGGAATCAGCTGCCTAACCCACTTGGTAAATGTAAGTGTGTGTTGGTCTTATTCCTTTAAATATCATCCAACATGAATTAAACTCTAGCAGGTGGGAACAAGAAGGCATTTCTTTCTAGGACGGTCAGCTTTTATGTCACCCAGAAGAGCCAATGATCTTAGAGTTGAATAAAGTCAAACAGATGAGAAATAAACTTGTACTTGAATAACAAAATGACTTGTATATTCGGGGTGATTGCATGTACCTTTCAGTCTTCTCTCCTAATACTCAGGATGTCAGGATGGCCGAGCGGTCCAAGGCGCCAGACTCAAGATGAAAATTCTTCCCTAGTTGGATGTTCTGGTCTCTGAAAGGAGGCGCGGGTTCAAATCCCACTTCTGACAAGTATTTTGTTCAATAAAGTCAGACATCTCACTTCCTGGAAATAACTTCTGACTCCAGTTGCGCACCATTGTGAGACTGGGGTTACCTGAACGAGGCATGGCTCAATCCACTTCCGTTGTTCCGGTGGCATATTAGGAAGCAGCTGCCTAACCCACTTGGTAAATGTAAGTGTGTGTTGGTCTTATTCCTTTAAATATCATCCAACATGAATTAAACTCTAGCAGGTGGGAATAAGAAGGCATTTCTTTCTAGGACGGTCAGCTTTTATGTCACCCAGAAGAGCCAATGATCTTAGAGTTGAATAAAGTCAAACAGATGAGAAATAAACTTGTACTTGAATAACAAAATGACTTGTATATTCGGGGTGATTGCATGTACCTTTCAGTCTTCTCTCCTAATACTCAGGATGTCAGGATGGCCGAGCGGTCCAAGGCGCCAGACTCAAGATGAAAATTCTTCCCTAATTGGGTGTTCTGGTCTCTGAAAGGAGGCGTGGGTTCAAATCCCACTTCTGACAAGTATTTTGTTCAATAAAGTCAGTCATCTCACTTCCTGGAAATAACTTCTGACTCCAGTTGCGCACCATTGTGAGACTGGGGTTACCTGAACGAGGCATGGCTCAATCCACTTCCGTTGTTCCGGTGGCATATTAGGAAGCAGCTGCCTAACCCACTTGGTAAATGTAAGTGTGTGTTGGTCTTATTCCTTTAAATATCATCCAACATGAATTAAACTCTAGCAGGTGGGAACAAGAAGGCATTTCTTTCTAGGACGGTCAGCTTTTATGTCACCCAGAAGAGCCAATGATCTTAGAGTTGAATAAAGTCAAACAGATGAGAAATAAACTTGTACTTGAATAACAAAATGACTTGTATATTCGGGGTGATTGCATGTACCTTTCAGTTTTCTCTCCTAATACTCAGGATGTCAGGATGGCCGAGGCGCCAGACTCAAGATGGAAATTCTTCCCTAGTTGGATGTTCTGGTCTCTGAAAGGAGGAGTGGGTTCAAATCCCACTTCTGACAAGTATTTTGTTCAATAAAGTCAGTCATCTCACTTCCTGGAAATAACTTCTGACTCCAGTTGCGCACCATTGTGAGACTGGGGTTACCTGAACGAGGCATGGCTCAATCCACTTCCGTTGTTCCGGTGGCATATTAGGAATCAGCTGCCTAACCCACTTGGTAAATGTAAGTGTGTGTTGGTCTTATTCCTTTAAATATCATCCAACATGAATTAAACTCTAGCAGGTGGGAACAAGAAGGCATTTCTTTCTAGGACGGTCAGCTTTTATGTCACCCAGAAGAGCCAATGATCTTAGAGTTGAATAAAGTCAAACAGATGAGAAATAAACTTGTACTTGAATAACAAAATGACTTGTATATTCGGGGTGATTGCATGTACCTTTCAGTCTTCTCTCCTAATACTCAGGATGTCAGGATGGCCGAGCGGTCCAAGGCGCCAGACTCAAGATGAAAATTCTTCCCTAGTTGGATGTTCTGGTCTCTGAAAGGAGGCGCGGGTTCAAATCCCACTTCTGACAAGTATTTTGTTCAATAAAGTCAGACTTCTCACTTCCTGGAAATAACTTCTGACTCCAGTTGCGCACCATTGTGAGACTGGGGTTACCTGAACGAGGCATGGCTCAATCCACTTCCGTTGTTCCGGTGGCATATTAGGAAGCAGCTGCCTAACCCACTTGGTAAATGTAAGTGTGTGTTGGTCTTATTCCTTTAAATATCATCCAACATGAATTAAACTCTAGCAGGTGGGAATAAGAAGGCATTTCTTTCTAGGACGGTCAGCTTTTATGTCACCCAGAAGAGCCAATGATCTTAGAGTTGAATAAAGTCAAACAGATGAGAAATAAACTTGTACTTGAATAACAAAATGACTTGTATATTCGGGGTGATTGCATGTACCTTTCAGTCTTCTCTCCTAATACTCAGGATGTCAGGATGGCCGAGCGGTCCAAGGCGCCAGACTCAAGATGAAAATTCTTCCCTAATTGGGTGTTCTGGTCTCTGAAAGGAGGCGTGGGTTCAAATCCCACTTCTGACAAGTATTTTGTTCAATAAAGTCAGTCATCTCACTTCCTGGAAATAACTTCTGACTCCAGTTGCGCACCATTGTGAGACTGGGGTTACCTGAACGAGGCATGGCTCAATCCACTTCCGTTGTTCCGGTGGCATATTAGGAAGCAGCTGCCTAACCCACTTGGTAAATGTAAGTGTGTGTTGGTCTTATTCCTTTAAATATCATCCAACATGAATTAAACTCTAGCAGGTGGGAACAAGAAGGCATTTCTTTCTAGGACGGTCAGCTTTTATGTCACCCAGAAGAGCCAATGATCTTAGAGTTGAATAAAGTCAAACAGATGAGAAATAAACTTGTACTTGAATAACAAAATGACTTGTATATTCGGGGTGATTGCATGTACCTTTCAGTCTTCTCTTCTAATACTCAGGATGTCAGGATGGCCGAGCGGTCCAAGGCGCCAGACTCAAGATGAAAATTCTTCCCTAATTGGGTGTTCTGGTCTCTGAAAGGAGGCGTGGGTTCAAATCCCACTTCTGACAAGTATTTTGTTCAATAAAGTCAGTCATCTCACTTCCTGGAAATAACTTCTGACTCCAGTTGCGCACCATTGTGAGACTGGGGTTACCTGAACGAGGCATGGCTCAATCCACTTCCGTTGTTCCGGTGGCATATTAGGAAGCAGCTGCCTAACCCACTTGGTAAATGTAAGTGTGTGTTGGTCTTATTCCTTTAAATATCATCCAACATGAATTAAACTCTAGCAGGTGGGAACAAGAAGGCATTTCTTTCTAGGACGGTCAGCTTTTATGTCACCCAGAAGAGCCAATGATCTTAGAGTTGAATAAAGTCAAACAGATGAGAAATAAACCTGTACTTGAATAACAAAATGACTTGTATATTCGGGGTGATTGCATGTACCTTTCAGTCTTCTCTCCTATTACTCAGGATGTCAGGATGGCCGAGCGGTCCAAGGCGCCAGACTCAAGTTGAAAATTCTTTCCTAATTGGGTGTTCTGGTCTCTGAAAGGAGGCGTGGGTTCAAATCCCACTTCTGACAAGTATTTTGTTCAATAAAGTCAGTCATCTCACTTCCTGGAAATAACTTCTGACTCCAGTTGCGCACCATTGTGAGACTGGGGTTACCTGAACGAGGCATGGCTCAATCCACTTCCGTTGTTCCGGTGGCATATTAGGAAGCAGCTGCCTAACCCACTTGGTAAATGTAAGTGTGTGTTGGTCTTATTCCTTTAAATATCATCCAACATGAATTAAACTCTAGCAGGTGGGAACAAGAAGGCATTTCTTTCTAGGACGGTCAGCTTTTATGTCACCCAGAAGAGCCAATGATCTTAGAGTTGAATAAAGTCAAACAGATGAGAAATAAACTTGTACTTGAATAACAAAATGACTTGTATATTCGGGGTGATTGCATGTACCTTTCAGTCTTCTCTCCTAATACTCAGGATGTCAGGATGGCCGAGCGGTCCAAGGCGCCAGACTCAAGATGAAAATTCTTCCCTAGTTGGGTGTTCTGGTCTCTGAAAGGAGGCGTGGGTTCAAATCCCACTTCTGACAAGTATTTTGTTCAATAAAGTCAGTCATCTCACTTCCTGGAAATAACTTCTGACTCCAGTTGTGCACCATTGTGAGACTGGGGGTACCTGAACGAGGCATGGCTCAATCCACTTCCGTTGTTCCGGTTGCATATTAGGAAGCAGCTGCCTAACCCACTTGGTAAATGTAAGTGTGTGTTGGTCTTATTCCTTTAAATATCATCCAACATGAATTAAACTCTAGCAGGTGGGAACAAGAAGGCATTTCTTTCTAGGACGGTCAGCTTTTATGTCACCCAGAAGAGCCAATGATCTTAGAGTTGAATAAAGTCAAACAGATGAGAAATAAACTTGTACTTGAATAACAAAATGACTTGTATATTCGGGGTGATTGCATGTACCTTTCAGTCTTCTCTCCTAATACTCAGGATGTCAGGATGGCCGAGCGGTCCAAGGCGCCAGACTCAAGATGAAAATTCTTCCCTAGTTGGGTGTTCTGGTCTCTGAAAGGAGGCGTGGGTTCAAATCCCACTTCTGACAAGTATTTTGTTCAATAAAGTCAGTCATCTCACTTCCTGGAAATAACTTCTGACTCCAGTTGTGCACCATTGTGAGACTGGGGTTACCTGAACGAGGCATGGCTCAATCCACTTCCGTTGTTCCGGTGGCATATTAGGAAGCAGCTGCCTAACCCACTTGGTAAATGTAAGTGTGTGCTGGTCTTATTCCTGTAAATATCAACCAACATGAATTAAACTCTAGCAGGTGGGAACAAGAAGGCATTTCTTTCTAGGACGGTCAGCTTTTATGTCACCCAGAAGAGCCAATGATCTTAGAGTTGAATAAAGTCAAACAGATGAGAAATAAACTTGTACTTGAATAACAAAATGACTTGTATATTCGGGGTGATTGCATGTACCCTTCAGTCTTCTCTCCTAATACTCAGGATGTCAGGGTGGCCGAGCGGTCCAAGGCGCCAGACTCAAGATGAAAATTCTTCCCTAATTGGGTGTTCTGGTCTCTGAAAGGAGGCTTGGGTTCAAATCCCACTTCTGACAAGTATTTTGTTCAATAAAGTCAGTCATCTCACTTCCTGGAAATAACTTCTGACTCCAGTTGCGCACCATTGTGAGACTGGGGTTACCTGAACGAGGCATGGCTCAATCCACTTCCGTTGTTCCGTTGGCATATTAGGAAGCAGCTGCCTAACCCACTTGGTAAATGTAAGTGTGTGTTGGTCTTATTCCTTTAAATATCATCCAACATGAATTAAACTCTAGCAGGTGGGAACAAGAAGGCATTTCTTTCTAGGACGGTCAGCTTTTATGTCACCCAGAAGAGCCAATGATCTTAGAGTTGAATAAAGTCAAACAGATGAGAAATAAACTTGTACTTGAATAACAAAATGACTTGTATATTCGGGGTGATTGCATGTACCTTTCAGTCTTCTCTCCTAATACTCAGGATGTCAGGGTGGCCGAGCAGTCCAAGGCGCCAGACTCAAGATGAAAATTCTTCCCTAATTGGGTGTTCTGGTTTCTGAAAGGAGGCGTGGGTTAAAATCCCACTTCTGACAAGTATTTTGTTCAATAAAGTCAGTCATCTCACTTCCTGGAAATAACTTCTGACTCCAGTTGCGCACCATTGTGAGACTGGGGTTACCTGAACGAGGCATGGCTCAATCCACTTCCGTTGTTCCGGTGGCATATTAGGAAGCAGCTGCCTAACCCACTTGGTAAATGTAAGTGTGTGTTGGTCTTATTCCTGTAAATATCATCCAACATGAATTAAACTCTAGCAGGTGGGAACAAGAAGGCATTTCTTTCTAGGACGGTCAGCTTTTATGTCACCCAGAAGAGCCAATGATCTTAGAGTTGAATAAAGTCAAACAGATGAGAAATAAACTTGTACTTGAATAACAAAATGACTTGTATATTCGGGGTGATTGCATGTACCTTTCAGTCTTCTCTCCTAATACTCAGGATGTCAGGATGGCCGAGCGGTCCAAGGCGCCAGACTCAAGATGGAAATTCTTCCCTAGTTGGATGTTCTGGTCTCTGAAAGGAGGCGTGGGTTCAAATCCCACTTCTGACAAGTATTTTGTTCAATAAAGTCAGTCATCTCACTTCCTGGAAATAACTTCTGACTCCAGTTGCGCACCATTGTGAGACTGGGGTTAACTGAACGAGGCATGGCTCAATCCACTTCCGTTGTTCCGGTGGCATATTAGGAAGCAGCTGCCTTACCCACTTTGTAAATGTAAGTGTGTGTTGGTCTTATTCCTTTAAATATTATCCAACATGAATTAAACTCTAGCAGGTGGGAACAAGAAGGCATTTCTTTCTAGGACGGTCAGCTTTTATGTCACCCAGAAGAGCCAATGATCTTAGAGTTGAATAAAGTCAAACAGATGAGAAATAAACTTGTACTTGAATAACAAAATGACTTGTATATTCGGGGTGATTGCATGTACCTTTCAGTCTTCTCTCCTAATACTCAGGATGTCAGGGTGGCCGAGCGGTCCAAGGCGCCAGACTCAAGATGAAAATTCTTCCCTAATTGGGTGTTCTGGTTTCTGAAAGGAGGCGTGGGTTCAAATCCCACTTCTGACAAGTATTTTGTTCAATAAAGTCAGTCATCTCACTTCCTGGAAATAACTTCTGACTCCAGTTGCGCACCATTGTGAGACTGGGGTTACCTGAACGAGGCATGGCTCAATCCACTTCCGTTGTTCCGTTGGCATATTAGGAAGCAGCTGCCTAACCCACTTGGTAAATGTAAGTGTGTGTTGGTCTTATTCCTTTAAATATCATCCAACATGAATTAAACTCTAGCAGGTGGGAACAAGAAGGCATTTCTTTCTAGGACGGTCAGCTTTTATGTCACCCAGAAGAGCCAATGATCTTAGAGTTGAATAAAGTCAAACAGATGAGAAATAAACTTGTACTTGAATAACAAAATGACTTGTATATTCGGGGTGATTGCATGTACCTTTCAGTCTTCTCTCCTAATACTCAGGATGTCAGGATGGCCGAGCGGTCCATGGCGCCAGACTCAAGATGAAAATTCTTCCCTAGTTGGGTGTTCTGGTCTCTGAAAGGAGGCGTGGGTTCAAATCCCACTTCTGACAAGTATTTTGTTCAATAAAGTCAGTCATCTCACTTCCTGGAAATAACTTCTGACTCCAGTTGTGCACCATTGTGAGACTGGGGGTACCTGAACGAGGCATGGCTCAATCCACTTCCGTTGTTCCGGTTGCATATTAGGAAGCAGCTGCCTAACCCACTTGGTAAATGTAAGTGTGTGTTGGTCTTATTCCTTTAAATATCATCCAACATGAATTAAACTCTAGCAGGTGGGAACAAGAAGGCATTTCTTTCTAGGACGGTCAGCTTTTATGTCACCCAGAAGAGCCAATGATCTTAGAGTTGAATAAAGTCAAACAGATGAGAAATAAACTTGTACTTGAATAACAAAATGACTTGTATATTCGGGGTGATTGCATGTACCCTTCAGTCTTCTCTCCTAATACTCAGGATGTCAGGGTGGCCGAGCGGTCCAAGGCGCCAGACTCAAGATGAAAATTCTTCCCTAATTGGGTGTTCTGGTCTCTGAAAGGAGGCTTGGGTTCAAATCCCACTTCTGACAAGTATTTTGTTCAATAAAGTCAGTCATCTCACTTCCTGGAAATAACTTCTGACTCCAGTTGCGCACCATTGTGAGACTGGGGTTACCTGAACGAGGCATGGCTCAATCCACTTCCGTTGTTCCGTTGGCATATTAGGAAGCAGCTGCCTAACCCACTTGGTAAATGTAAGTGTGTGTTGGTCTTATTCCTTTAAATATCATCCAACATGAATTAAACTCTAGCAGGTGGGAACAAGAAGGCATTTCTTTCTAGGACGGTCAGCTTTTATGTCACCCAGAAGAGCCAATGATCTTAGAGTTGAATAAAGTCAAACAGATGAGAAATAAACTTGTACTTGAATAACAAAATGACTTGTATATTCGGGGTGATTGCATGTACCTTTCAGTCTTCTCTCCTAATACTCAGGATGTCAGGGTGGCCGAGCGGTCCAAGGCGCCAGACTCAAGATGAAAATTCTTCCCTAATTGGGTGTTCTGGTTTCTGAAAGGAGGCGTGGGTTAAAATCCCACTTCTGACAAGTATTTTGTTCAATAAAGTCAGTCATCTCACTTCCTGGAAATAACTTCTGACTCCAGTTGCGCACCATTGTGAGACTGGGGTTACCTGAACGAGGCATGGCTCAATCCACTTCCGTTGTTCCGGTGGCATATTAGGAAGCAGCTGCCTAACCCACTTGGTAAATGTAAGTGTGTGTTGGTCTTATTCCTGTAAATATCATCCAACATGAATTAAACTCTAGCAGGTGGGAACAAGAAGGCATTTCTTTCTAGGACGGTCAGCTTTTATGTCACCCAGAAGAGCCAATGATCTTAGAGTTGAATAAAGTCAAACAGATGAGAAATAAACTTGTACTTGAATAACAAAATGACTTGTATATTCGGGGTGATTGCATGTACCTTTCAGTCTTCTCTCCTAACACTCAGGATGGCAGGATGGCTGAGCGGTCTAAAGCGCCAGACTCAAGATGAAAATTCTTCCCTAATTGGGTGTTCTGGTTTCTGAAAGGAGGCGTGGGTTCAAATCCCACTTCTGACAAGTATTTTGTTCAATAAAGTCAGTCATCTCACTTCCTGGAAATAACTTCTGACTCCAGTTGCGCACCATTGTGAGACTGGGGTTACCTGAACGAGGCATGGCTCAATCCACTTCCGTTGTTTCGGTGGCATATTAGGAAGCAGCTGCCTAACCCACTTGGTAAATGTAAGTGTGTGTTGGTCTGATTCCTTTAAATATCATCCAACATGAATTAAACTCTAGCAGGTGGGAACAAGAAGGCATTTCTTTCTAGGACGGTCAGCTTTTATGTCACCCAGAAGAGCCAATGATCTTAGAGTTGAATAAAGTCAAACAGATGAGAAATAAACTTGTACTTGAATAACAAAATGACTTGTATATTCGGGGTGATTGCATGTACCTTTCAGTCTTCTCTCCTAACACTCAGGATGGCAGGATGGCTGAGCGGTCTAAAGCGCCAGACTCAAGATGAAAATTCTTCCCTAGTTGGGTGTTCTGGTCTCTGAAAGGAGGTGTGGGTTCAAATCCCACTTCTAACAAGTATTTTGTTCAATAAAGTCAGTCATCTCACTTCCTGGAAATAACTTCTGACTCCAGTTGCGCACCATTGTGAGACTGGGGTTACCTGAACGAGGCATGGCTCAATCCACTTCCGTTGTTCCGGTGGCATATTAGGAAGCAGCTGCCTAACCCACTTGGTAAATGTAAGTGTGTGTTGGTCTTATTCCTTTAAATATCATCCAACATGAATTAAACTCTAGCAGGTGGGAACAAGAAGGCATTTCTTTCTAGGACCGTCAGCTTTTATGTCACCCAGAAGAGCCAATGATCTTAGAGTTGAATAAAGTCAAACAGATGAGAAATAAACTTGTACTTGAATAACAAAATGACTTGTATATTCGGGGTGATTGCATGTACCTTTCAGTCTTCTCTCCTAATACTCAGGATGTCAGGATGGCCGAGCGTTCCAAGGCGCCAGACTCAAGATGAAAATTCTTCCCTAATTGGGTGTTCTGGTCTCTGAAAGGAGGCGTGGGTTCAAATCCCACTTCTGACAAGTATTTTGTTCAATAAAGTCAGTCATCTCACTTCCTGGAAATAACTTCTGACTCCAGTTGCGCACCATTGTGAGACTGGGGTTACCTGAACGAGGCATGGCTCAATCCACTTCCGTTGTTCCGGTGGCATATTAGGAAGCAGCTGCCTAACCCACTTGGTAAATGTAAGTGTGTGTTGGTCTTATTCCTTTAAATATCATCCAACATGAATTAAACTCTAGCAGGTGGGAACAAGAAGGCATTTCTTTCTAGGACGGTCAGCATTTATGTCACCCAGAAGAGCCAATGATCTTAGAGTTGAATAAAGTCAAACAGATGAGAAATAAACTTGTACTTGAATAACAAAATGACTTGTATATTCGGGGTGATTGCATGTACCTTTCAGTCTTCTCTCCTAACACTCAGGATGGCAGGATGGCTGAGCGGTCCAAGGTGCCAGACTCAAGATGGAAATTCTTCCCTAGTTGGATGTTCTGGTCTCTGAAAGGAGGCGTGGGTTCAAATCCCACTTCTGACAAGTATTTTGTTCAATAAAGTCAGTCATCTCACTTCCTGGAAATAACTTCTGACTCCATTTGCGCACCATTGTGAGACTGGGGTTACCTGAACGAGGCATGGCTTAATCCACTTCCGTTGTTCCGGTGGCATATTAGGAAGCAGCTGCCTAACCCACTTGGTAAATGTAAGTGTGTGTTGGTCTTATTCCTTTAAATATCATCCAACATGAATTAAACTCTAGCAGGTGGGAACAAGAAGGCATTTATTTCTAGGACGGTCAGCTTTTATGTCACCCAGAAGAGCCAATGATCTTAGAGTTGAATAAAGTCAAACAGATGAGAAATAAACTTGTACTTGAATAACAAAATGACTTGTATATTCGGGGTGATTGCATGTACCTTTCAGTCTTCTCTCCTAATACTCAGGATGTCAGGATGGCCGAGCGGTCCAAGGCGCCACACTCAAGATGAAAATTCTTCCCTAGTTGGGTGTTCTGGTCTCTCAAAGGAGGTGTGGGTTCAAATCCCACTTCTGACAAGTATTTTGTTCAATAAAGTCAGTCATCTCACTTCCTGGAAATAACTTCTGACTCCAGTTGCGCACCATTGTGAGACTGGGGTTACCTGAACGAGGCATGGCTCAATCCACTTCCGTTGTTCCGGTGGCATATTAGGAAGCAGCTGCCTAACCCACTTGGTAAATGTAAGTGTGTGTTGGTCTTATTCCTTTAAATATCATCCAACATGAATTAAACTCTAGCAGGTGGGAACAAGAAGGCATTTCTTTCTAGGACGGTCAGCTTTTATGTCACCCAGAAGAGCCAATGATCTTAGAGTTGAATAAAGTCAAACAGATGAGAAATAAACTTGTACTTGAATAAAAAAATGACTTGTATATTCGGGGTGATTGCATGTACCTTTCAGTCTTCCCTCCTAATGCTCAGATGTCAGGATGGCCGAGCGGTCCAAGGCGCCAGACTCAAGATGAAAATTCTTCCCTAATTGGGTGTTCTGGTCTCTGAAAGGAGGCGTGGGTTCAAATCCCACTTCTGACAAAAATTTTGTTCAATAAAGTCAGTCATCTCACTTCCTGGAAATAACTTCTGACTCCAGTTGCGCACCATTGTGAGACTGGGGTTACCTGAACGAGGCATGGCTCAATCCACTTCCGTTGTTCCGGTGGCATATTAGGAAGCAGCTGCCTAACCCACTTGGTAAATGTAAGTGTGTGTTGGTCTTATTCCTTTAAATATCATCCAACATGAATTAAACTCTAGCAGGTGGGAACAAGAAGGCATTTCTTTCTAGGACGGTCAGCTTTTATGTCACCCAGAAGAGCCAATGATCTTAGAGTTGAATAAAGTCAAACAGATGAGAAATAAACTTGTACTTGAATAACAAAATGACTTGTATATTCGGGGTGATTGCATGTACCTTTCAGTCTTCTCTCCTAATATTCAGGATGTCAGGATGGCCGAGCGGTCCAAGGCGCCAGACTCAAGATGAAAATTCTTCCCTAATTGGGTGTTCTGGTCTCTGAAAGGAGGCGTGGGTTCAAATCCCACTTCTGACAAGTATTTTGTTCAATAAAGTCAGTCATCTCACTTCCTGGAAATAACTTCTGACTCCAGTTGCGCACCATTGTGAGACTGGGGTTACCTGAACGAGGCATGGCTCAATCCACTTCCGTTGTTCCGGTGGCATATTAGGAAGCAGCTGCCTAACCCACTTGGTAAATGTAAGTGTGTGTTGGTCTTATTCTTTAAATATCATCCAACATGAATTAAACTCTAGCAGGTGGGAACAAGAAGGCATTTCTTTCTAGGACGGTCAGCTTTTATGTCACCCAGAAGAGCCAATGATCTTAGAGTTGAATAAAGTCAAACAGATGAGAAATAAACTTGTACTTGAATAACAAAATGACTTGTATATTCGGGGTGATTGCATGTACGTTTCAGTCTTTTTTCCTAATACTCAGCATGTCAGGATGGCTGAGCGGTCCAAGGCGTCAGACTCAAGATGAAAATTCTTCCCTAATTGGGTGTTCTGGTCTCTGAAAGGAGGCGTGGGTTCAAATCCCACTTCTGACAAGCGTTTTGTTCAATAAAGTCAGTCATCTAATTTCCTGGAAATAACTTCTGACTCCAGTTTCGCACCATTGTGAGACTGGGGTTACCTGAACGAGGCATGGTTCAATCCACTTCCGTTGTTCCGGTGGCATATTAGGAAGCAGCTGCCTAACCCACTTGGTAAATGTAAGTGTGTGTTGGTCTTATTCCTTTAAATATCATCCAACATGAATTAAACTCTAGCAGGTGGGAACAAGAAGGCATTTCTTTCTAGGACGGTCAGCTTTTATGTCACCCAGAAGAGCCAATGATCTTAGAGTTGAATAAAGTCAAACAGATGAGAAATAAACTTGTACTTGAATAAAAAAATGACTTGTATATTCGGGGTGATTGCATGTACCTTTCAGTCTTCTCTCCTAACACTCAGGATGTCAGAATGGCAGAGCGGTCTAAGGCGCCAGACTCAAGCTGAAAATTCTTCCCTAGTTGGGTGTTCTGGTCTCTGAAAGGAGGCGTAGGTTCAAATCCCACTTCTGACCAGTATTTTGTTCAATAAAGTCAGTCATCTCACTTCCTGGAAATAACTTCTGACTCCAGTTGCGCACCATTGTGAGACTGGGGTTACCTGAACGAGGCATGGCTCAATCCACTTCCGTTGTTCCGGTGGCATATTAGGAAGCAGCTGCCTAACCCACTTGGTAAATGTAAGTGTGTGTTGGTCTTATTCCTTTAAATATCATCCAACATGAATTAAACTCTAGCAGGTGGGAACAAGAAGGCATTTCTTTCTAGGACGGTCAGCTTTTATGTCACCCAGAAGAGCCAATGATCTTAGAGTTGAATAAAGTCAAACAGATGAGAAATAAACTTGTACTTGAATAACAAAATGACTTGTATATTCGGGGTGATTGCATGTACCTTTCAGTCTTCTCTCTTAATACTCAGGATGTCAGGATGGCCGAGCGGTCCAAGGCGCCAGACTCAAGATGGAAATTCTTCCCTAGTTGGATGTTCTGGTCTCTGAAAGGAGGCGTGGGTTCAAATCCCACTTCTGACAAGTAATTTGTTCAATAAAGTCAGTCATCTCACTTCCTGGAAATAACTTCTGACTCCAGTTGCGCACCATTGTGAGACTGGGGTTACCTGAACGAGGCATGGCTCAATCCACTTCCGTTGTTCCGGTGGCATATTAGGAAGCAGCTGCCTAACCCACTTGGTAAATGTAAGTGTGTGTTGGTCTTATTCCTTTAAATATCATCCAACATGAATTAAACTCTAGCAGGTGGGAACAAGAAGGCATTTCTTTCTAGGACCGTCAGCTTTTATGTCACCCAGAAGAGCCAATGATCTTAGAGTTGAATAAAGTCAAACAGATGAGAAATAAACTTGTACTTGAATAACAAAATGACTTGTATATTCGGGGTGATTGCATGTACCTTTCAGTCTTCTCTCTTAATACTCAGGATGTCAGGATGGCCGAGCGGTCCAAGGCGCCAGACTCAAGATGGAAATTCTTCCCTAGTTGGATGTTCTGGTCTCTGAAAGGAGGCGTGGGTTCAAATCCCACTTCTGACAAGTAATTTGTTCAATAAAGTCAGTCATCTCACTTCCTGGAAATAACTTCTGACTCCAGTTGCGCACCATTGTGAGACTGGGGTTACCTGAACGAGGCATGGCTCAATCCACTTCCGTTGTTCCGGTGGCATATTAGGAAGCAGCTGCCTAACCCACTTGGTAAATGTAAGTGTGTGTTGGTCTTATTCCTTTAAATATCATCCAACATGAATTAAACTCTAGCAGGTGGGAACAAGAAGGCATTTCTTTCTAGGACCGTCAGCTTTTATGTCACCCAGAAGAGCCAATGATCTTAGAGTTGAATAAAGTCAAACAGATGAGAAATAAACTTGTACTTGAATAACAAAATGACTTGTATATTCGGGGTGATTGCATGTACCTTTCAGTCTTCTCTCCTAATACTCAGGATGGCCGAGCGGTCCAAGGCGCCAGACTCAAGATGAAAATTCTTCCCTAATTGGGTGTTCTGGTCTCTGAAAGGAGGCGTGGGTTCAAATCCCACTTCTGACAAGTATTTTGTTCAATAAAGTCAGTCATCTCACTTCCTGGAAATAACTTCTGACTCCAGTTGCGCACCATTGTGAGACTGGGGTTACCTGAACGAGGCATGGCTCAATCCACTTCCGTTGTTCCGGTGGCATATTAGGAAGCAGCTGCCTAACCCACTTGGTAAATGTAAGTGTGTGTTGGTCTTATTCCTTTAAATATCATCCAACATGAATTAAACTCTAGCAGGTGGGAACAAGAAGGCATTTCTTTCTAGGACGGTCAGCATTTATGTCACCCAGAAGAGCCAATGATCTTAGAGTTGAATAAAGTCAAACAGATGAGAAATAAACTTGTACTTGAATAACAAAATGACTTGTATATTCGGGGTGATTGCATGTACCTTTCAGTCTTCTCTCCTAACACTCAGGATGGCAGGATGGCTGAGCGGTCCAAGGTGCCAGACTCAAGATGGAAATTCTTCCCTAGTTGGATGTTCTGGTCTCTGAAAGGAGGCGTGGGTTCAAATCCCACTTCTGACAAGTATTTTGTTCAATAAAGTCAGTCATCTCACTTCCTGGAAATAACTTCTGACTCCATTTGCGCACCATTGTGAGACTGGGGTTACCTGAACGAGGCATGGCTTAATCCACTTCCGTTGTTCCGGTGGCATATTAGGAAGCAGCTGCCTAACCCACTTGGTAAATGTAAGTGTGTGTTGGTCTTATTCCTTTAAATATCATCCAACATGAATTAAACTCTAGCAGGTGGGAACAAGAAGGCATTTCTTTCTAGGACGGTCAGCTTTTATGTCACCCAGAAGAGCCAATGATCTTAGAGTTGAATAAAGTCAAACAGATGAGAAATAAACTTGTACTTGAATAACAAAATGACTTGTATATTCGGGGTGATTGCATGTACCTTTCAGTCTTCTCTCCTAATACTCAGGATGTCAGGATGGCCGAGCGGTCCAAGGCGCCACACTCAAGATGAAAATTCTTCCCTAGTTGGGTGTTCTGGTCTCTCAAAGGAGGTGTGGGTTCAAATCCCACTTCTGACAAGTATTTTGTTCAATAAAGTCAGTCATCTCACTTCCTGGAAATAACTTCTGACTCCAGTTGCGCACCATTGTGAGACTGGGGTTACCTGAACGAGGCATGGCTCAATCCACTTCCGTTGTTCCGGTGGCATATTAGGAAGCAGCTGCCTAACCCACTTGGTAAATGTAAGTGTGTGTTGGTCTTATTCCTTTAAATATCATCCAACATGAATTAAACTCTAGCAGGTGGGAACAAGAAGGCATTTCTTTCTAGGACGGTAAGCTTTTATGTCACCCAGAAGAGCCAATGATCTTAGAGTTGAATAAAGTCAAACAGATGAGAAATAAACTTGTACTTGAATAAAAAAATGACTTGTATATTCGGGGTGATTGCATGTACCTTTCAGTCTTCCCTCCTAATGCTCAGATGTCAGGATGGCCGAGCGGTCCAAGGTGCCAGACTCAAGATGAAAATTCTTCCCTAGTTGGGTGTTCTGGTCTCTCAAAGGAGGTGTGGGTTCAAATCCCACTTCTGACAAGTATTTTGTTCAATAAAGTCAGTCATCTCACTTCCTGGAAATAACTTCTGACTCCAGTTGCGCACCATTGTGAGACTGGGGTTACCTGAACGAGGCATGGCTCAATCCACTTCCGTTGTTCCGGTGGCATATTAGGAAGCAGCTGCCTAACCCACTTGGTAAATGTAAGTGTGTGTTGGTCTTATTCCTTTAAAAATCATCCAACATGAATTAAACTCTAGCAGGTGGGAACAAGAAGGCATTTCTTTCTAGGACGGTCAGCTTTTATGTCACCCAGAAGAGCCAATGATCTTAGAGTTGAATAAAGTCAAACAGATGAGAAATAAACTTGTACTTGAATAAAAAAATGACTTGTATATTCGGGGTGATTGCATGTACCTTTCAGTCTTCCCTCCTAATGCTCAGATGTCAGGATGGCCGAGCGGTCCAAGGCGCCAGACTCAAGATGAAAATTCTTCCCTAATTGGGTGTTCTGGTCTCTGAAAGGAGGCGTGGGTTCAAATCCCACTTCTGACAAGAATTTTGTTCAATAAAGTCAGTCATCTCACTTCCTGGAAATAACTTCTGACTCCAGTTGCGCACCATTGTGAGACTGGGGTTACCTGAACGAGGCATGGCTCAATCCACTTCCGTTGTTCCGGTGGCATATTAGGAAGCAGCTGCCTAACCCACTTGGTAAATGTAAGTGTGTGTTGGTCTTATTCCTTTAAATATCATCCAACATGAATTAAACTCTAGCAGGTGGGAACAAGAAGGCATTTCTTTCTAGGACGGTAAGCTTTTATGTCACCCAGAAGAGCCAATGATCTTAGAGTTGAATAAAGTCAAACAGATGAGAAATAAACTTGTACTTGAATAAAAAAATGACTTGTATATTCGGGGTGATTGCATGTACCTTTCAGTCTTCCCTCCTAATGCTCAGATGTCAGGATGGCCGAGCGGTCCAAGGCGCCAGACTCAAGATGAAAATTCTTCCCTAGTTGGGTGTTCTGGTCTCTCAAAGGAGGTGTGGGTTCAAATCCCACTTCTGACAAGTATTTTGTTCAATAAAGTCAGTCATCTCACTTCCTGGAAATAACTTCTGACTCCAGTTGCGCACCATTGTGAGACTGGGGTTACCTGAACGAGGCATGGCTCAATCCACTTCCGTTGTTCCGGTGGCATATTAGGAAGCAGCTGCCTAACCCACTTGGTAAATGTAAGTGTGTGTTGGTCTTATTCCTTTAAATATCATCCAACATGAATTAAACTCTAGCAGGTGGGAACAAGAAGGCATTTCTTTCTAGGACGGTCAGCTTTTATGTCACCCAGAAGAGCCAATGATCTTAGAGTTGAATAAAGTCAAACAGATGAGAAATAAACTTGTACTTGAATAAAAAAATGACTTGTATATTCGGGGTGATTGCATGTACCTTTCAGTCTTCCCTCCTAATGCTCAGATGTCAGGATGGCCGAGCGGTCCAAGGCGCCAGACTCAAGATGAAAATTCTTCCCTAATTGGGTGTTCTGGTCTCTGAAAGGAGGCGTGGGTTCAAATCCCACTTCTGACAAGAATTTTGTTCAATAAAGTCAGTCATCTCACTTCCTGGAAATAACTTCTGACTCCAGTTGCGCACCATTGTGAGACTGGGGTTACCTGAACGAGGCATGGCTCAATCCACTTCCGTTGTTCCGGTGGCATATTAGGAAGCAGCTGCCTAACCCACTTGGTAAATGTAAGTGTGTGTTGGTCTTATTCCTTTAAATATCATCCAACATGAATTAAACTCTAGCAGGTGGGAACAAGAAGGCATTTCTTTCTAGGACGGTAAGCTTTTATGTCACCCAGAAGAGCCAATGATCTTAGAGTTGAATAAAGTCAAACAGATGAGAAATAAACTTGTACTTGAATAACAAAATGACTTGTATATTCGGGGTGATTGCATGTACCTTTCAGTCTTCTCTCCTAATACTCAGGATGTCAGGATGGCCGAGCGGTCCAAGGCGCCAGACTCAAGATGAAAATTCTTCCCTAATTGGGTGTTCTGGTCTTTGAAAGGAGGCGTGGGTTCAAATCCCACTTCTGACAAGTATTTTGTTCAATAAAGTCAGTCATCTCACTTCCTGGAAATAACTTCTGACTCCAGTTGCGCACCATTGTGAGACTGGGGTTACCTGAACGAGGCATGGCTCAATCCACTTCCGTTGTTCCGGTGGCATATTAGGAAGCAGCTGCCTAACCCACTTGGTAAATGTAAGTGTGTGTTGGTCTTATTCCTTTAAATATCATCCAACATGAATTAAACTCTAGCAGGTGGGAACAAGAAGGCATTTCTTTCTAGGACGGTCAGCTTTTATGTCACCCAGAAGAGCCAATGATCTTAGAGTTGAATAAAGTCAAACAGATGAGAAATAAACTTGTACTTGAATAACAAAATGACTTGTATATTCGGGGTGATTGCATGTACCTTTCAGTCTTCTCTCCTAATACTCAGGATGTCAGGATGGCCGAGCAGTCCAAGGTGCCAGACTCAAGATGAAAATTCTTCCCTAATTGGGTGTTCTGGTCTCTGAAAGGAGGCGTGGGTTCAAATCCCACTTCTGACAAGTATTTTGTTCAATAAAGTCAGTCATCTCACTTCCTGGAAATAACTTCTGACTCCAGTTGCGCACCATTGTGAGACTGGGGTTACCTGAACGAGGCATGGCTCAATCCACTTCCGTTGTTCCGGTGGCATATTAGGAAGCAGCTGCCTAACCCACTTGGTAAATGTAAGTTTGTGTTGGTCTTATTCCTGTAAATATCATCCAACATGAATTAAACTCTAGCAGGTGGGAACAAGAAGGCATTTCTTTCTAGGACGGTCAGCTTTTATGTCACCCAGAAGAGCCAATGATCTTAGAGTTGAATAAAGTCAAACAGATGAGAAATAAACTTGTACTTGAATAACAAAATGACTTGTATATTCGGGGTGATTGCATGTACCTTTCAGTCTTCTCTCCTAATACTCAGGATGTCAGGATGGCCGAGCGGTCCAAGGCGCCAGACTCAAGATGAAAATTCTTCCCTAATTGGGTGTTCTGGTCTCTGAAAGGAGGCGTGGGTTCAAATCCCACTTCTGACAAGTATTTTGTTCAATAAAGTCAGTCATCTCACTTCCTGGAAATAACTTCTGACTCCAGTTGCGCACCATTGTGAGACTGGGGTTACCTGAACGAGGCATGGCTCAATCCACTTCCGTTGTTCCGGTGGCATATTAGGAAGCAGCTGCCTAACCCACTTGGTAAATGTAAGTGTGTGTTGGTCTTATTCCTTTAAATATCATCCAACATGAATTAAACTCTAGCAGGTGGGAACAAGAAGGCATTTCTTTCTAGGACGGTCAGCATTTATGTCACCCAGAAGAGCCAATGATCTTAGAGTTGAATAAAGTCAAACAGATGAGAAATAAACTTGTACTTGAATAACAAAATGACTTGTATATTCGGGGTGATTGCATGTACCTTTCAGTCTTCTCTCCTAACACTCAGGATGGCAGGATGGCTGAGCGGTCCAAGGTGCCAGACTCAAGATGGAAATTCTTCCCTAGTTGGATGTTCTGGTCTCTGAAAGGAGGCGTGGGTTCAAATCCCACTTCTGACAAGTATTTTGTTCAATAAAGTCAGTCATCTCACTTCCTGGAAATAACTTCTGACTCCAGTTGCGCACCATTGTGAGACTGGGGTTACCTGAACGAGGCATGGCTCAATCCACTTCCGTTGTTCCGGTGGCATATTAGGAAGCAGCTGCCTAACCCACTTGGTAAATGTAAGTGTGTGTTGGTCTTATTCCTTTAAATATCATCCAACATGAATTAAACTCTAGCAGGTGGGAACAAGAAGGCATTTCTTTCTAGGACGGTCAGCTTTTATGTCACCCAGAAGAGCCAATGATCTTAGAGTTGAATAAAGTCAAACAGATGAGAAATAAACTTGTACTTGAATAACAAAATGACTTGTATATTCGGGGTGATTGCATGTACCTTTCAGTCTTCTCTCCTAATATTCAGGATGTCAGGATGGCCGAGCGGTCCAAGGCGCCAGACTCAAGATGAAAATTCTTCCCTAAATGGGTGTTCTGGTCTCTGAAAGGAGGCGTGGGTTCAAATCCCACTTCTGACAAGTATTTTGTTCAATAAAGTCAGTCATCTCACTTCCTGGAAATAACTTCTGACTCCAGTTGCGCACCATTGTGAGACTGGGGTTACCTGAACGAGGCATGGCTCAATCCACTTCCGTTGTTCCGGTGGCATATTAGGAAGCAGCTGCCTAACCCACTTGGTAAATGTAAGTGTGTGTTGGTCTTATTCTTTAAATATCATCCAACATGAATTAAACTCTAGCAGGTGGGAACAAGAAGGCATTTCTTTCTAGGACGGTCAGCTTTTATGTCACCCAGAAGAGCCAATGATCTTAGAGTTGAATAAAGTCAAACAGATGAGAAATAAACTTGTACTTGAATAACAAAATGACTTGTATATTCGGGGTGATTGCATGTACGTTTCAGTCTTTTTTCCTAATACTCAGGATGTCAGGATGGCTGAGCGGTCCAAGGCGCCAGACTCAAGATGAAAATTCTTCCCTAATTGGGTGTTCTGGTCTCTGAAAGGAGGCGTGGGTTCAAATCCCACTTCTGACAAGCGTTTTGTTCAATAAAGTCAGTCATCTAATTTCCTGGAAATAACTTCTGACTCCAGTTTCGCACCATTGTGAGACTGGGGTTACCTGAACGAGGCATGGCTCAATCCACTTCCGTTGTTCCGGTGGCATATTAGGAAGCAGCTGCCTAACCCACTTGGTAAATGTAAGTGTGTGTTGGTCTTATTCCTTTAAATATCATCCAACATGAATTAAACTCTAGCAGGTGGGAACAAGAAGGCATTTCTTTCTAGGACGGTCAGCTTTTATGTCACCCAGAAGAGCCAATGATCTTAGAGTTGAATAAAGTCAAACAGATGAGAAATAAACTTGTACTTGAATAACAAAATGACTTGTATATTCGGGGTGATTGCATGTACCTTTCAGTCTTCTCTCCTAATACTCAGGATGTCAGGATGGCTGAGCGGTCCAAGGCACCAGACTCAAGATGAAAATTCTTCCCTAGTTGGATGTTCTGGTCTCTGAAAGGAGGCGTGGGTTCAAATCCGACTTCTGACAAGTATTTTGTTCAATAAAGTCAGTCATCTCACTTCCTGGAAATAACTTCTGACTCCAGTTGCGCACCATTGTGAGACTGGGGTTACCTGAACGAGGCATGGCTCAATCCACTTCCGTTGTTCCGGTGGCATATTAGGAAGCAGCTGCCTAACCCACTTGGTAAATGTAAGTGTGTGTTGGTCTTATTCTTTAAATATTATCCAACATGAATTAAACTCTAGCAGGTGGGAACAAGAAGGCATTTCTTTCTAGGACGGTCAGCTTTTATGTCACCCAGAAGAGCCAATGATCTTAGAGTTGAATAAAATCAAACAGATGAGAAATAAACTTGTACTTGAATAACAAAATGACTTGTATATTCGGGGTGATTGCATGTACCTTTCAGTCTTCTCTCCTAATACTCAGGATGTCAGGATGGCCGAGCGGTCTAAGGCGCCAGACTCAAGATGAAAATTCTTCCCTAATTGGGTGTTCTGGTCTCTGAAAGGAGGCGTGGGTTCAAATCCCACTTCAGACCAGTATTTTGTTCAATAAAGTCAGTCATCTCACTTCCTGGAAATAACTTCTGACTCCAGTTGCGCACCATTGTGAGACTGGGGTTACCTGAACGAGGCATGGCTCAATCCACTTCCGTTGTTCCGGTGGCATATTAGGAAGCAGCTGCCTAACCCACTTGGTAAATGTAAGTGTGTGTTGGTCTTATTCCTTTAAATATCATCCAACATGAATTAAACTCTAGCAGGTGGGAACAAGAAGGCATTTCTTTCTAGGACGGTCAGCTTTTATGTCACCCAGAAGAGCCAATGATCTTAGAGTTGAATAAAGTCAAACAGATGAGAAATAAACTTGTACTTGAATAAAAAAATGACTTGTATATTCGGGGTGATTGCATGTACCTTTCAGTCTTCTCTCCTAACACTCAGGATGTCAGAATGGCAGAGCGGTCTAAGGCGCCAGACTCAAGCTGAAAATTCTTCCCTAGTTGGGTGTTCTGGTCTCTGAAAGGAGGCGTAGGTTCAAATCCCACTTCTGACCAGTATTTTGTTCAATAAAGTCAGTCATCTCACTTCCTGGAAATAACTTCTGACTCCAGTTGCGCACCATTGTGAGACTGGGGTTACCTGAACGAGGCATGGCTCAATCCACTTCCGTTGTTCCGGTGGCATATTAGGAAGCAGCTGCCTAACCCACTTGGTAAATGTAAGTGTGTGTTGGTCTTATTCCTTTAAATATCATCCAACATGAATTAAACTCTAGCAGGTGGGAACAAGAAGGCATTTCTTTCTAGGACGGTCAGCTTTTATGTCACCCAGAAGAGCCAATGATCTTAGAGTTGAATAAAGTCAAACAGATGAGAAATAAACTTGTACTTGAATAACAAAATGACTTGTATATTCGGGGTGATTGCATGTACCTTTCAGTCTTCTCTCCTAATACTCAGGATGTCAGGATGGCCGAGCGGTCCAAGGCGCCAGACTCAAGATGAAAATTCTTCCCTAATTGGGTGTTCTGGTCTCTGAAAGGGGGCGTGGGTTCAAATCCCACTTCTGACAAGTATTTTGTTCAATAAAGTCAGTCATCTCACTTCCTGGAAATAACTTCTGACTCCAGTTGCGCACCATTGTGAGACTGGGGTTACCTGAACGAGGCATGGCTCAATCCACTTCCATTGTTCCGGTGGCATATTAGGAAGCAGCTGCCTAACCCACTTGGTAAATGTAAGTGTGTGTTGGTCTTATTCTTTAAATATCATCCAACATGAATTAAACTCTAGCAGGTGGGAACAAGAAGGCATTTCTTTCTAGGACGGTCAGCTTTTATGTCACCCAGAAGAGCCAATGATCTTAGAGTTGAATAAAGTCAAACAGATGAGAAATAAACTTGTACTTGAATAAAAAAATGACTTGTATATTCGGGGTGATTGCATGTACCTTTCAGTCTTCTCTCCTAATACTCAGGATGTCAGGATGGCCGAGCGGTCCAAGGTGCCAGACTCAAGATGAAAATTCTTCCCTAGTTGGATGTTCTGGTCTCTGAAAGGAGGTGTGGGTTCAAATCCGACTTCTGACAAGTATTTTGTTCAATAAAGTCAGTCATCTCACTTCCTGGAAATAACTTCTGACTCCAGTTGCGCACCATTGTGAGACTGGGGTTACCTGAACGAGGCATGGCTCAATCCACTTCCATTGTTCCGGTGGCATATTAGGAAGCAGCTGCCTAACCCACTTGGTAAATGTAAGTGTGTGTTGGTCTTATTCTTTAAATATCATCCAACATGAATTAAACTCTAGCAGGTGGGAACAAGAAGGCATTTCTTTCTAGGACGGTCAGCTTTTATGTCACCCAGAAGAGCCAATGATCTTAGAGTTGAATAAAGTCAAACAGATGAGAAATAAACTTGTACTTGAATAACAAAAGGACTTGTATATTCGGGGTGATTGCATGTACCTTTCAGTCTTCTCTCCTAATACTCAGGTTGGCCGAGCGGTCCAAGGCGCCAGACTCAAGGGTAAAATTCTTCCCTAGTTGGGTGTTCTGATCTCTGAAAGGAGGAGTGGGTTCAAATTTCACTTCTGACAAGTATTTTGTTCAATAAAGTCAGTCATCTCACTTCCTGGAAATAACTTCTGACTCCAGTTGTGCACCATTGTGAGACTGGGGTTACCTGAACGAGGCATGGCTCAATCCACTTCTGTTGTTCCGGTGGCATATTAGGAAGCAGCTGCCTAACCCACTTGGTAAATGTAAGTGTGTGCTGGTCTTATTCCTGTAAATATCATCCAACATGAATTAAACTCTAGCAGGTGGGAACAAGAAGGCATTTCTTTCTAGGACGGTCAGCTTTTATGTCACCCAGAAGAGCCAATGATCTTAGAGTTGAATAAAGTCAAACAGATGAGAAATAAACTTGTACTTGAATAAAAAAATGACTTGTATATTCGGGGTGATTGCATGTACCTTTCAGTCTTCTCTCCTAATACTCAGGATGTCAGGATGGCCGAGCGGTCCAAGGTGCCAGACTCAAGATGAAAATTCTTCCCTAGTTGGATGTTCTGGTCTCTGAAAGGAGGTGTGGGTTCAAATCCGACTTCTGACAAGTATTTTGTTCAATAAAGTCAGTCATCTCACTTCCTGGAAATAACTTCTGACTCCAGTTGCGCACCATTGTGAGACTGGGGTTACCTGAACGAGGCATGGCTCAATCCACTTCCATTGTTCCGGTGGCATATTAGGAAGCAGCTGCCTAACCCACTTGGTAAATGTAAGTGTGTGTTGGTCTTATTCTTTAAATATCATCCAACATGAATTAAACTCTAGCAGGTGGGAACAAGAAGGCATTTCTTTCTAGGACGGTCAGCTTTTATGTCACCCAGAAGAGCCAATGATCTTAGAGTTGAATAAAGTCAAACAGATGAGAAATAAACTTGTACTTGAATAAAAAAATTACTTGTATATTCGGGGTGATTGCATGTACCTTTCAGTCTTCTCTCCTAATACTCAGGATGTCAGGATGGCCGAGTGGTCCAAGGCGCCAGACTCAAGATGAAAGTTCTTCACTAATTGGGTGTTCTGGTCTCTGAATGGACGTGTGGCTTCAAATCCCACTTCTGACAAGTATTTTGTTCAATAAAGTCAGTCATCTCACTTCCTGGAAATAACTTCTGACTCCAGTTACGCACCATTGTGAGACTGGGGGTACCTGAACTAGGCATGGCTCAATCCACTTCCGTTGTCCCGGTGGCATATTAGGAAGCAGCTGCCTAACCCACTTGGTAAATGTAAGTGTGTGTTGGTCTTATTCCTGTAAATATCATCCAACATGAATAAAACTCTAGCAGGTGGGAACAAGAAGGCATTTCTTTCTAGGACGGTCAGCTTTTATGTCACCCAGAAGAGCCAATGATCTTAGAGTTGAATAAAGTCAAACAGATGAGAAATAAACTTGTACTTGAATAACAAAAGGACTTGTATATTCGGGGTGATTGCATGTACCTTTCAGTCTTCTCTCCTAATACTCAGGTTGGCCGAGCGGTCCAAGGCGCCAGACTCAAGGGTAAAATTCTTCCCTAGTTGGGTGTTCTGATCTCTGAAAGGAGGAGTGGGTTCAAATTTCACTTCTGACAAGTATTTTGTTCAATAAAGTCAGTCATCTCACTTCCTGGAAATAACTTCTGACTCCAGTTGTGCACCATTGTGAGACTGGGGTTACCTGAACGAGGCATGGCTCAATCCACTTCTGTTGTTCCGGTGGCATATTAGGAAGCAGCTGCCTAACCCACTTGGTAAATGTAAGTGTGTGCTGGTCTTATTCCTGTAAATATCATCCAACATGAATTAAACTCTAGCAGGTGGGAACAAGAAGGCATTTCTTTCTAGGACGGTCAGCTTTTATGTCACCCAGAAGAGCCAATGATCTTAGAGTTGAATAAAGTCAAACAGATGAGAAATAAACTTGTACTTGAATAACAAAATGACTTGTATATTCGGGGTGATTGCATGTACCTTTCAGTCTTCTCTCCTAATACTCAGGATGTCAGGATGGCCGAGCGGTCCAAGGCGCCAGACTCAAGATGAAAATTCTTCCCTAGTTGGGTGTTCTGGTCTCTGAAAGGAGGCGTGGGTACAAATCCCACTTCTGACAAGTATTTTGTTCAATAAAGTCAGTCATTTCACTTCCTGGAAATAACTTCTGACTCCAGTTGCGCACCATTGTGAAACTGGGGGTACCTGAACGAGGCAAGGCTCAATCCACTTCCGTTGTCCCGGTGGCATATTAGGAAGCAGCTGCCTAACCCACTTGGTAAATGTAAGTGTGTGTTGGTCTTATTCCTGTAAATATCATCCAACATGAATAAAACTCTAGCAGGTGGGAACAAGAAGGCATTTCTTTCTAGGACGGTCAGCTTTTATGTCACCCAGAAGAGCCAATGATCTTAGAGTTGAATAAAGTCAAACAGATGAGAAATAAACTTGAACTTGAATAACAAAATGACTTGTATATTCGGGGTGATTGCATGTACCTTTCAGTCTTCTCTCCTAATACTCAGGATGTCAGGATGGCCGAGCGGTCCAAGGCGCCAGACTCAAGATGAAAATTCTTCCCTAGTTGGGTGTTCTGGTCTCTGAAAGGAGGCGTGGGTTCAAATCCCACTTCTGACAAGTATTTTGTTCAATAAAGTCAGTCATCTCACTTCCTGGAAATAACTTCTGACTCCAGTTGCGCAACCATTGTGAGACTGGGGGTACCTGAACGAGGCATGGCTCAATCCACTTCCGTTGTTCCGGTGGCATATTAGGAAGCAGCTGCCTAAACCCCCTTGGTAAATGTAAGTGTGTGTTGGTCTTATTCCTTTAAATATCATCCAACATGAATTAAACTCTAGCAGGTGGGAACAAGAAGGCATTTCTTTCTAGGACGGTCAGCTTTTATGTCACCCAGAAGAGCCAATGATCTTAGAGTTGAATAAAGTCAAACAGATGAGAAATAAACTTGTACTTGAATAACAAAATGACTTGTATATTCGGGGTGATTGCATGTACCTTTCAGTCTTCTCTCCTAATACTCAGGATGTCAGGATGGTCGAGCGGTCCAAGGCGCCAGACTCAAGATGAAAATTCTTCCCTAGTTGGGTGTTCTGGTCCCTGAAAGGAGGTGTGGGTTCAAATCCCACTTCTGACAAGTATTTTGTTCAATAAAGTCAGTCATCTCACTTCCTGGAAATAACTTCTGACTCCAGTTGCGCACCATTGTGAGACTGGGGGTACCTGAACGAGGCATGGCTCAATCCACTTCCGTTGTTCCGGTGGCATATTAGGAAGCAGCTGCCTAACCCACTTGGTAAATGTAAGTGTGTGTTGGTCTTATTCCTTTAAATATCATCCAACATGAATTAAACTCTAGCAGGTGGGAACAAGAAGGCATTTCTTTCTAGGACGGTCAGCTTTTATGTCACCCAGAAGAGCCAATGATCTTAGAGTTAAATAAAGTCAAACAGATGAGAAATAAACTTGTACTTGAATAACAAAATGACTTGTATATTCGGGGTGATTGCATGTACCTTTCAGTCTTCTCTCCTAATACTCAGGATGTCAGGATGGCCGAGCAGTCCAAGGTGCCAGACTCAAGATGAAAATTCTTCCCTAGTTGGGTGTTCTGGTCTCTGAAAGGAGGCGTGGGTTCAAATCCCACTTCTGACAAGTATTTTGTTCAATAAAGTCAGTCATCTCACTTCCTGGAAATAACTTCTGACTCCAGTTGTGCACCATTGTGAGACTGGGGGTACCTGAACGAGGCATGGCTCAATCCACTTCCGTTGTTCCAGTTGCATATTAGGAAGCAGCTGCCTAACCCACTTGGTAAATGTAAGTGTGTGTTGGTCTTATTCCTTTAAATATCATCCAACATGAATTAAACTCTAGCAGGTGGGAACAAGAAGGCATTTCTTTCTAGGACGGTCAGCTTTTATGTCACCCAGAAGAGCCAATGATCTTAGAGTTGAATAAAGTCAAACAGATGAGAAATAAACTTGTACTTGAATAACAAAATGACTTGTATATTCGGGGTGATTGCATGTACCTTTCAGTCTTCTCTCCTAATACTCAGGATGTCAGGATGGCCGAGCGGTCCAAGGCGCCAGACTCAAGATGAAAATTCTTCCCTAGTTGGGTGTTCTGGTCTCTGAAAGGAGGCGTGGGTTCAAATCCCACTTCTGACAAGTATTTTGTTCAATAAAGTCAGTCATCTCACTTCCTGGAAATAACTTCTGACTCCAGTTGTGCACCATTGTGAGACTGGGGTTACCTGAACGAGGCATGGCTCAATCCACTTCCGTTGTTCCGGTGGCATATTAGGAAGCAGCTGCCTAACCCACTTGGTAAATGTAAGTGTGTGCTGGTCTTATTCCTGTAAATATCAACCAACATGAATTAAACTCTAGCAGGTGGGAACAAGAAGGCATTTCTTTCTAGGACGGTCAGCTTTTATGTCACCCAGAAGAGCCAATGATCTTAGAGTTGAATAAAGTCAAACAGATGAGAAATAAACTTGTGCTTGAATAACAAAATGACTTGTATATTCGGGGTGATTGCATGTACCTTTCAGTCTTCTCTCCTAACACTCAGGATGTCAGGATGGCTGAGCGGTCTACGGCGCCAGACTCAAGATGAAAATGTTTGCCTAGTTGGGTGTTCTGGTCTCTGAAAGGAGGCGTGGGTTCAAATCCCACTTCTGACAAGTATTTTGTTCAATAAAGTCAGTCATCTCACTTTCTGGAAATAACTTCTGACTCCAGTTGCGCACCATTGTGAGACTGGGGTTACCTGAACGAGGCATGGCTCAATCCACTTCCGTTGTTCCGGTGGCATATTAGGAAGCAGCTGCCTAACCCACTTGGTAAATGTAAGTGTGTGTTGGTCTTATTCCTGTAAATATCATCCAACATGAATTAAACTCTAGCAGGTGGGAACAAGAAGGCATTTCTTTCTAGGACGGTCAGCTTTTATGTCACCCAGAAGAGCCAATGATCTTAGAGTTGAATAAAGTCAAACAGATGAGAAATAAACTTGTACTTGAATAACAAAATGACTTGTATATTCGGGGTGATTGCATGTACCTTTCAGTCTTCTCTCCTAATACTCAGGATGTCAGGATGGCCGAGCGGTCCAAGGCACCAGACTCAAGATGAAAATTCTTCCCTAATTGGGTGTTCTGGTCTCTGAAAGGAGGCGTGGGTTCAAATCCCACTTCTGACAAGTATTTTGTTCAATAAAGTCAGTCATCTCACTTCCTGGAAATAACTTCTGACTCCAGTTGCGCACCATTGTGAGACTGGGGTTACCTGAACGAGGCATGGCTCAATCCACTTCCGTTGTTCCGGTGGCATATTAGGAATCAGCTGCCTAACCCACTTGGTAAATGTAAGTGTGTGTTGGTCTTATTCCTTTAAATATCATCCAACATGAATTAAACTCTAGCAGGTGGGAACAAGAAGGCATTTCTTTCTAGGACGGTCAGCTTTTATGTCACCCAGAAGAGCCAATGATCTTAGAGTTAAATAAAGTCAAACAGATGAGAAATAAACTTGTACTTGAATAACAAAATGACTTGTATATTCGGGGTGATTGCATGTACCTTTCAGTCTTCTCTCCTAATACTCAGGAGGTCAGGATGGCCGAGCGGTCCAAGGCGCCAGACTCAAGATGAAAATTCTTCCCTAATTGGGTGTTCTGGTCTCTGAAAGGAGGCGTGGGTTCAAATCCCACTTCTGACAAGTATTTTGTTCAATAAAGTCAGTCATCTCACTTCCTGGAAATAACTTCTGACTCCAGTTGCGCACCATTGTGAGACTGGGGTTACCTGAACGAGGCATGGCTCAATCCACTTCCGTTGTTCCGGTGGCATATTAGGAAGCAGCTGCCTAACCCACTTGGTAAATGTAAGTGTGTGTTGGTCTTATTCCTTTAAATATCATCCAACATGAATTAAACTCTAGCAGGTGGGAACAAGAAGGCATTTCTTTCTAGGACGGTCAGCTTTTATGTCACCCAGAAGAGCCAATGATCTTAGAGTTGAATAAAGTCAAACAGATGAGAAATAAACTTGTACTTGAATAACAAAATGACTTGTATATTCAGGGTGATTGCATGTACCTTTCAGTCTTCTCTCCTAATACTCAGGATGTCAGGATGGCCGAGCGGTCCAAGGCGCCAGACTCAAGATGAAAATTCTTCCCTAATTGGGTGTTCTGGTCTCTGAAAGGAGGCGTGGGTTCAAATCCCACTTCTGACAAGTATTTTGTTCAATAAAGTCAGTCATCTCACTTCCTGGAAATAACTTCTGACTCCAGTTGCGCACCATTGTGAGACTGGGGTTACCTGAACGAGGCATGGCTCAATCCACTTCCGTTGTTCCGGTGGCATATTAGGAAGCAGCTGCCTAACCCACTTGGTAAATGTAAGTGTGTGTTGGTCTTATTCCTTTAAATATCATCCAACATGAATTAAACTCTAGCAGGTGGGAACAAGAAGGCATTTCTTTCTAGGACGGTCAGCTTTTATGTCACCCAGAAGAGCCAATGATCTTAGAGTTGAATAAAGTCAAACAGATGAGAAATAAACTTGTACTTGAATAACAAAATGACTTGTATATTCGGGGTGATTGCATGTACCTTTCAGTCTTCTCTCCTAATACTCAGGATGTCAGGGTGGCCGAGCGGTCCAAGGCGCCAGACTCAAGATGAAAATTCTTCCCTAATTGGGTGTTCTGGTTTCTGAAAGGAGGCGTGGGTTCAAATCCCACTTCTGACAAGTATTTTGTTCAATAAAGTCAGTCATCTCACTTCCTGGAAATAACTTCTGACTCCAGTTGCGCACCATTGTGAGACTGGGGTTACCTGAACGAGGCATGGCTCAATCCACTTCCGTTGTTTCGGTGGCATATTAGGAAGCAGCTGCCTAACCCACTTGGTAAATTTAAGTGTGTGTTGGTCTGATTCCTTTAAATATCATCCAACATGAATTAAACTCTAGCAGGTGGGAACAAGAAGGCATTTCTTTCTAGGACGGTCAGCTTTTATGTCACCCAGAAGAGCCAATGATCTTAGAGTTGAATAAAGTCAAACAGATGAGAAATAAACTTGTACTTGAATAACAAAATGACTTGTATATTCGGGGTGATTGCATGTACCTTTCAGTCTTCTCTCCTAACACTCAGGATGGCAGGATGGCTGAGCGGTCTAAGGCACCAGACTCAAGATGAAAATTCTTCCCTAGTTGGGTGTTCTGGTCTCTGAAAGGAGGTGTGGGTTCAAATCCCACTTCTAACAAGTATTTTGTTCAATAAAGTCAGTCATCTCACTTCCTGGAAATAACTTCTGACTCCAGTTGCGCACCATTGTGAGACTGGAGTTACCTGAACGAGGCATGGCTCAATCCACTTCCGTTGTTCCGGTGGCATATTAGGAAGCAGCTGCCTAACCCACTTGGTAAATGTAAGTGTGTGTTGGTCTTATTCCTTTAAATATCATCCAACATGAATTAAACTCTAGCAGGTGGGAAGAAGAAGGCATTTCTTTCTAGGACAGTCAGCTTTTATGTCACCCAGAAGAGCCAATGATCTTAGAGTTGAATAAAGTCAAACAGATGAGAAATAAACTTGTACTTGAATAACAAAATGACTTGTATATTCGGGGTGATTGCATGTACCTTTCAGTCTTCTCTCCTAATACTCAGGATGTCAGGGTGGCCGAGCGGTCCAAGGCGCCAGACTCAAGATGAAAATTCTTCCCTAATTGGGTGTTCTGGTTTCTGAAAGGAGGCGTGGGTTCAAATCCCACTTCTGACAAGTATTTTGTTCAATAAAGTCAGTCATCTCACTTCCTGGAAATAACTTCTGACTCCAGTTGCGCACCATTGTGAGACTGGGGTTACCTGAACGAGGCATGGCTCAATCCACTTCCGTTGTTTCGGTGGCATATTAGGAAGCAGCTGCCTAACCCACTTGGTAAATTTAAGTGTGTGTTGGTCTGATTCCTTTAAATATCATCCAACATGAATTAAACTCTAGCAGGTGGGAACAAGAAGGCATTTCTTTCTAGGACGGTCAGCTTTTATGTCACCCAGAAGAGCCAATGATCTTAGAGTTGAATAAAGTCAAACAGATGAGAAATAAACTTGTACTTGAATAACAAAATGACTTGTATATTCGGGGTGATTGCATGTACCTTTCAGTCTTCTCTCCTAACACTCAGGATGGCAGGATGGCTGAGCGGTCTAAGGCACCAGACTCAAGATGAAAATTCTTCCCTAGTTGGGTGTTCTGGTCTCTGAAAGGAGGTGTGGGTTCAAATCCCACTTCTAACAAGTATTTTGTTCAATAAAGTCAGTCATCTCACTTCCTGGAAATAACTTCTGACTCCAGTTGCGCACCATTGTGAGACTGGAGTTACCTGAACGAGGCATGGCTCAATCCACTTCCGTTGTTCCGGTGGCATATTAGGAAGCAGCTGCCTAACCCACTTGGTAAATGTAAGTGTGTGTTGGTCTTATTCCTTTAAATATCATCCAACATGAATTAAACTCTAGCAGGTGGGAAGAAGAAGGCATTTCTTTCTAGGACAGTCAGCTTTTATGTCACCCAGAAGAGCCAATGATCTTAGAGTTGAATAAAGTCAAACAGATGAGAAATAAACTTGTACTTGAATAACAAAATGACTTGTATATTCGGGGTGATTGCATGTACCTTTCAGTCTTCTCTCCTAATACTCAGGATGTCAGGATGGCCGAGCGGTCCAAGGCGCCAGACTCAAGATGAAAATTCTTCCCTAATTGGGTGTTCTGGTCTCTGAAAGGAGGCGTGGGTTCAAATCCCACTTCTGACAAGTATTTTGTTCAATAAAGTCAGTCATCTCACTTCCTGGAAATAACTTCTGACTCCAGTTGCGCACCATTGTGAGACTGGGGTTACCTGAACGAGGCATGGCTCAATCCACTTCCGTTGTTCCGGTGGCATATTAGGAAGCAGCTGCCTAACCCACTTGGTAAATGTAAGTGTGTGTTGGTCTTATTCCTGTAAATATCATCCAACATGAATTAAACTCTAGCAGGTGGGAACAAGAAGGCATTTCTTTCTAGGACGGTCAGCTTTTATGTCACCCAGAAGAGCCAATGATCTTAGAGTTGAATAAAGTCAAACAGATGAGAAATAAACTTGTACTTGAATAACAAAATGACTTGTATATTCGGTGTGATTGCATGTACCTTTCAGTCTTCTCTCCTAATACTCAGGATGTCAGGATGGCCGAGCGGTCCAAGGTGCCAGACTCAAGATGAAAATTCTTCCCTAATTGGGTGTTCTGGTCTCTGAAAGGAGGCGTGGGTTCAAATCCCACTTCTGACAAGTATTTTGTTCAATAAAGTCAGTCATCTCACTTCCTGGAAATAACTTCTGACTCCAGTTGCGCACCATTGTGAGACTGGGGTTACCTGAACGAGGCATGGCTCAATCCACTTCCGTTGTTCCGGTGGCATATTAGGAAGCAGCTGCCTAACCCACCTGGTAAATGTAAGTGTGTGTTGGTCTTATTCCTGTAAATATCATCCAACATGAATTAAACTCTAGCAGGTGGGAACAAGAAGGCATTTCTTTCTAGGACGGTCAGCTTTTATGTCACCCAGAAGAGCCAATGATCTTAGAGTTGAATAAAGTCAAACAGATGAGAAATAAACTTGTACTTGAATAACAAAATGACTTGTATATTCGGGGTGATTGCATGTACCTTTCAGTCTTCTCTCCTAATACTCAGGATGTCAGGATGGCCGAGCAGTCCAAGGTGCCAGACTCAAGATGAAAATTCTTCCCTAGTTGGGTGTTCTGGTCTCTGAAAGGAGGCGTGGGTTCAAATCCCACTTCTGACAAGTATTTTGTTCAATAAAGTCAGTCATCTCACTTCCTGGAAATAACTTCTGACTCCAGTTGTGCACCATTGTGAGACTGGGGTTACCTGAACGAGGCATGGCTCAATCCACTTCCGTTGTTCCGGTGGCATATTAGGAAGCAGCTGCCTAACCCACTTGGTAAATGTAAGTGTGTGCTGGTCTTATTCCTGTAAATATCAACGAACATGAATTAAACTCTAGCAGGTGGGAACAAGAAGGCATTTCTTTCTAGGACGGTCAGCTTTTATGTCACCCAGAAGAGCCAATGATCTTAGAGTTGAATAAAGTCAAACAGATGAGAAATAAACTTGTGCTTGAATAACAAAATGACTTGTATATTCGGGGTGATTGCATGTACCTTTCAGTCTTCTCTCCTAACACTCAGGATGTCAGGATGGCTGAGCGGTCTACGGCGCCAGACTCAAGATGAAAATGTTTGCCTAGTTGGGTGTTCTGGTCTCTGAAAGGAGGCGTGGGTTCAAATCCCACTTCTGACAAGTATTTTGTTCAATAAAGTCAGTCATCTCACTTTCTGGAAATAACTTCTGACTCCAGTTGCGCACCATTGTGAGACTGGGGTTACCTGAACGAGGCATGGCTCAATCCACTTCCGTTGTTCCGGTGGCATATTAGGAAGCAGCTGCCTAACCCACTTGGTAAATGTAAGTGTGTGTTGGTCTTATTCCTTTAAATATCATCCAACATGAATTAAACTCTAGCAGGTGGGAACAAGAAGGCATTTCTTTCTAGGACGGTCAGCTTTTATGTCACCCAGAAGAGCCAATGATCTTAGAGTTGAATAAAGTCAAACAGATGAGAAATAAACTTGTACTTGAATAACAAAATGACTTGTATATTCGGGGTGATTGCATGTACCTTTCAGTCTTCTCTCCTAATACTCAGGATGTCAGGATGGCCGAGCGGTCCAAGGCGCCAGACTCAAGATGAAAATTCTTCCCTAATTGGGTGTTCTGGTCTCTGAAAGGAGGCGTGGGTTCAAATCCCACTTCTGACAAGTATTTTGTTCAATAAAGTCAGTCATCTCACTTCCTGGAAATAACTTCTGACTCCAGTTGCGCACCATTGTGAGACTGGGGTTACCTGAACGAGGCATGGCTCAATCCACTTCCGTTGTTCCGGTGGCATATTAGGAATCAGCTGCCTAACCCACTTGGTAAATGTAAGTGTGTGTTGGTCTTATTCCTTTAAATATCATCCAACATGAATTAAACTCTAGCAGGTGGGAACAAGAAGGCATTTCTTTCTAGGACGGTCAGCTTTTATGTCACCCAGAAGAGCCAATGATCTTAGAGTTGAATAAAGTCAAACAGATGAGAAATAAACTTGTACTTGAATAACAAAATGACTTGTATATTCGGGGTGATTGCATGTACCTTTCAGTCTTCTCTCCTAATACTCAGGATGTCAGGATGGCCGAGCGGTCCAAGGCGCCAGACTCAAGATGAAAATTCTTCCCTAATTGGGTGTTCTGGTCTCTGAAAGGAGGCGTGGGTTCAAATCCCACTTCTGACAAGTATTTTGTTCAATAAAGTCAGTCATCTCACTTCCTGGAAATAACTTCTGACTCCAGTTGCGCACCATTGTGAGACTGGGGTTACCTGAACGAGGCATGGCTCAATCCACTTCCGTTGTTCCGGTGGCATATTAGGAAGCAGCTGCCTAACCCACTTGGTAAATGTAAGTGTGTGTTGGTCTTATTCCTTTAAATATCATCCAACATGAATTAAACTCTAGCAGGTGGGAACAAGAAGGCATTTCTTTCTAGGACGGTCAGCTTTTATGTCACCCAGAAGAGCCAATGATCTTAGAGTTGAATAAAGTCAAACAGATGAGAAATAAACTTGTACTTGAATAACAAAATGACTTGTATATTCGGGGTGATTGCATGTACCTTTCAGTCTTCTCTCCTAATACTCAGGATGTCAGGGTGGCCGAGCGGTCCAAGGCGCCAGACTCAAGATGAAAATTCTTCCCTAATTGGGTGTTCTGGTCTCTGAAAGGAGGCGTGGGTTCAAATCCCACTTCTGACAAGTATTTTGTTCAATAAAGTCAGTCATCTCACTTCCTGGAAATAACTTCTGACTCCAGTTGCGCACCATTGTGAGACTGGGGTTACCTGAACGAGGCATGGCTCAATCCACTTCCGTTGTTCCGTTGGCATATTAGGAAGCAGCTGCCTAACCCACTTGGTAAATGTAAGTGTGTGTTGGTCTTATTCCTTTAAATATCATCCAACATGAATTAAACTCTAGCAGGTGGGAACAAGAAGGCATTTCTTTCTAGGACGGTCAGCTTTTATGTCACCCAGAAGAGCCAATGATCTTAGAGTTGAATAAAGTCAAACAGATGAGAAATAAACTTGTACTTGAATAACAAAATGACTTGTATATTCGGGGTGATTGCATGTACCTTTCAGTCTTCTCTCCTAATACTCAGGATGTCAGGATGGCCGAGCGGTCCAAGGTGCCAGACTCAAGATGAAAATTCTTCCCTAATTGGGTGTTCTGGTCTCTTAAAGGAGGCGTGGGTTCAAATCCCACTTCTGTCAAGTATTTTGTTCAATAAAGTCAGTCATCTCACTTCCTGGAAATAACTTCTGACTCCAGTTGCGCACCATTGTGAGACTGGGGTTACCTGAACGAGGCATGGCTCAATCCACTTCCGTTGTTTCGGTGGCATATTAGGAAGCAGCTGCCTAACCCACTTGGTAAATTTAAGTGTGTGTTGGTCTGATTCCTTTAAATATCATCCAACATGAATTAAACTCTAGCAGGTGGGAACAAGAAGGCATTTCTTTCTAGGACGGTCAGCTTTTATGTCACCCAGAAGAGCCAATGATCTTAGAGTTGAATAAAGTCAAACAGATGAGAAATAAACTTGTACTTGAATAACAAAATGACTTGTATATTCGGGGTGATTGCATGTACCTTTCAGTCTTCTCTCCTAGTACTCAGGATGTCAGGATGGCCGAGCGGTCCAAGGCGCCAGACTCAAGATGAAAATTCTTCCCTAATTGGGTGTTCTGGTCTCTGAAAGGAGGCGTGGGTTCAAATCCCACTTCTGACAAGTATTTTGTTCAATAAAGTCAGTCATCTCACTTCCTGGAAATAACTTCTGACTCCAGTTGCGCACCATTGTGAGACTGGGGTTACCTGAACGAGGCATGGCTCAATCCACTTCCGTTGTTCCGGTGGCATATTAGGAAGCAGCTGCCTAACCCACCTGGTAAATGTAAGTGTGTGTTGGTCTTATTCCTGTAAATATCATCCAACATGAATTAAACTCTAGCAGGTGGGAACAAGAAGGCATTTCTTTCTAGGACGGTCAGCTTTTATGTCACCCAGAAGAGCCAATGATCTTAGAGTTGAATAAAGTCAAACAGATGAGAAATAAACTTGTACTTGAATAACAAAATGACTTGTATATTCGGGGTGATTGCATGTACCTTTCAGTCTTCTCTCCTAATACTCAGGATGTCAGGATGGCCGAGCGGTCCAAGGTGCCAGACTCAAGATGAAAATTCTTCCCTAATTGGGTGTTCTGGTCTCTGAAAGGAGGCGTGGGTTCAAATCCCACTTCTGACAAGTATTTTGTTCAATAAAGTCAGTCATCTCACTTCCTGGAAATAACTTCTGACTCCAGTTGCGCACCATTGTGAGACTGGGGTTACCTGAACGAGGCATGGCTCAATCCACTTCCGTTGTTTCGGTGGCATATTAGGAAGCAGCTGCCTAACCCACTTGGTAAATTTAAGTGTGTGTTGGTCTGATTCCTTTAAATATCATCCAACATGAATTAAACTCTAGCAGGTGGGAACAAGAAGGCATTTCTTTCTAGGACGGTCAGCTTTTATGTCACCCAGAAGAGCCAATGATCTTAGAGTTGAATAAAGTCAAACAGATGAGAAATAAACTTGTACTTGAATAACAAAATGACTTGTATATTCGGGGTGATTGCATGTACCTTTCAGTCTTCTCTCCTAATACTCAGGATGTCAGGATGGCCGAGCGGTCCAAGGCGCCAGACTCAAGATGAAAATTCTTCCCTAATTGGGTGTTCTGGTCTCTGAAAGGAGGCGTGGGTTCAAATCCCACTTCTGACAAGTATTTTGTTCAATAAAGTCAGTCATCTCACTTCCTGGAAATAACTTCTGACTCCAGTTGCGCACCATTGTGAGACTGGGGTTACCTGAACGAGGCATGGCTCAATCCACTTCCGTTGTTCCGGTGGCATATTAGGAAGCAGCTGCCTAACCCACTTGGTAAATGTAAGTGTGTGTTGGTCTTATTCCTGTAAATATCATCCAACATGAATTAAACTCTAGCAGGTGGGAACAAGAAGGCATTTCTTTCTAGGACGGTCAGCTTTTATGTCACCCAGAAGAGCCAATGATCTTAGAGTTGAATAAAGTCAAACAGATGAGAAATAAACTTGTACTTGAATAACAAAATGACTTGTATATTCGGTGTGATTGCATGTACCTTTCAGTCTTCTCTCCTAATATTCAGGATGTCAGGATGGCCGAGCGGTCCAAGGTGCCAGACTCAAGATGAAAATTCTTCCCTAATTGGGTGTTCTGGTCTCTGAAAGGAGGCGTGGGTTCAAATCCCACTTCTGACAAGTATTTTGTTCAATAAAGTCAGTCATCTCACTTCCTGGAAATAACTTCTGACTCCAGTTGCGCACCATTGTGAGACTGGGGTTACCTGAACGAGGCATGGCTCAATCCACTTCCGTTGTTCCGGTGGCATATTAGGAAGCAGCTGCCTAACCCACCTGGTAAATGTAAGTGTGTGTTGGTCTTATTCCTGTAAATATCATCCAACATGAATTAAACTCTAGCAGGTGGGAACAAGAAGGCATTTCTTTCTAGGACGGTCAGCTTTTATGTCACCCAGAAGAGCCAATGATCTTAGAGTTGAATAAAGTCAAACAGATGAGAAATAAACTTGTACTTGAATAACAAAATGACTTGTATATTCGGGGTGATTGCATGTACCTTTCAGTCTTCTCTCCTAATACTCAGGATGTCAGGATGGCCGAGCGGTCCAAGGTGCCAGACTCAAGATGAAAATTCTTCCCTAATTGGGTGTTCTGGTCTCTGAAAGGAGGCGTGGGTTCAAATCCCACTTCTGACAAGTATTTTGTTCAATAAAGTCAGTCATCTCACTTCCTGGAAATAACTTCTGACTCCAGTTGCGCACCATTGTGAGACTGGGGTTACCTGAACGAGGCATGGCTCAATCCACTTCCGTTGTTCCGGTGGCATATTAGGAAGCAGCTGCCTAACCCACTTGGTAAATGTAAGTGTGTGTTGGTCTTATTCCTTTAAATATCATCCAACATGAATTAAACTCTAGCAGGTGGGAACAAGAAGGCATTTCTTTCTAGGACGGTCAGCTTTTATGTCACCCAGAAGAGCCAATGATCTTAGAGTTGAATAAAGTCAAACAGATGAGAAATAAACTTGTACTTGAATAACAAAATGACTTGTATATTCGGGGTGATTGCATGTACCTTTCAGTCTTCTCTCCTAATACTCAGGATGTCAGGATGGCCGAGCGGTCCAAGGCGCCAGACTCAAGATGAAAATTCTTCCCTAATTGGGTGTTCTGGTCTCTGAAAGGAGGCGTGGGTTCAAATCCCACTTCTGACAAGAATTTTGTTCAATAAAGTCAGTCATCTCACTTCCTGGAAATAACTTCTGACTCCAGTTGCGCACCATTGTGAGACTGGGGTTACCTGAACGAGGCATGGCTCAATCCACTTCCGTTGTTCCGGTGGCATATTAGGAAGCAGCTGCCTAACCCACTTGGTAAATGTAAGTGTGTGTTGGTCTTATTCCTTTAAATATCATCCAACATTAATTAAACTCTAGCAGGTGGGAACAAGAAGGCATTTCTTTCTAGGACGGTAAGCTTTTATGTCACCCAGAAGAGCCAATGATCTTAGAGTTGAATAAAGTCAAACAGATGAGAAATAAACTTGTACTTGAATAACAAAATGACTTGTATATTCGGGGTGATTGCATGTACCTTTCAGTCTTCTCTCCTAATACTCAGGATGTCAGGATGGCCGAGCGGTCCAAGGCGCCAGACTCAAGATGAAAATTCTTCCCTAATTGGGTGTTCTGGTCTTTGAAAGGAGGCGTGGGTTCAAATCCCACTTCTGACAAGTATTTTGTTCAATAAAGTCAGTCATCTCACTTCCTGGAAATAACTTCTGACTCCAGTTGCGCACCATTGTGAGACTGGGGTTACCTGAACGAGGCATGGCTCAATCCACTTCCGTTGTTCCGGTGGCATATTAGGAAGCAGCTGCCTAACCCACTTGGTAAATGTAAGTGTGTGTTGGTCTTATTCTTTAAATATCATCCAACATGAATTAAACTCTAGCAGGTGGGAACAAGAAGGCATTTCTTTCTAGGACGGTCAGCTTTTATGTCACCCAGAAGAGCCAATGATCTTAGAGTTGAATAAAGTCAAACAGATGAGAAATAAACTTGTACTTGAATAACAAAATGACTTGTATATTCGGGGTGATTGCATGTACCTTTCAGTCTTCTCTCCTAATACTCAGGATGTCAGGATGGCTGAGCGGTCCAAGGAACCAGACTCAAGATGAAAATTCTTCCCTAGTTGGATGTTCTGGTCTCTGAAAGGAGGCGTGGGTTCAAATCCCACTTCTGACAAGTATTTTGTTCAATAAAGTCAGTGATCTCACTTCCTGGAAATAACTTCTGACTCCAGTTGCGCACCATTGTGAGACTGGGGTTACCTGAACGAGGCATGGCTCAATCCACTTCCGTTGTTCCGGTGGCAAATTAGGAAGCAGCTGCCTAACCCACTTGGTAAATGTAAGTGTGTGTTGGTCTTATTCTTTAAATATTATCCAACATGAATTAAACTCTAGCAGGTGGGAACAAGAAGGCATTTCTTTCTAGGACGGTCAGCTTTTATGTCACCCAGAAGAGCCAATGATCTTAGAGTTGAATAAAGTCAAACAGATGAGAAATAAACTTGTACTTGAATAACAAAATGACTTGTATATTCGGGGTGATTGCATGTACCTTTCAGTCTTCTCTCCTAATACTCAGGATGTCAGGATGGCCGAGCGGTCCAAGGCGCCAGACTCAAGATGAAAATTCTTCCCTAATTGGGTGTTCTGGTCTCTGAAAAGAGGCGTGGGTTCAAATCCCACTTCTGACAAGTATTTTGTTCAATAAAGTCAGTCATCTCACTTCCTGGAAATAACTTCTGACTCCAGTTGTGCACCATTGTGAGACTGGGGGTACCTGAACGAGGCATGGCTCAATCCACTTCCGTTGTTCCGGTGGAATATTAGGAAGCAGGTGCCTAACCCACTTGGTAAATGTAAGTGTGTGTTGGTCTTATTCCTTTAAATATCATCCAACATGAATTAAACTCTAGCAGGTGGGAACAAGAAGGCATTTCTTTCTAGGACGGTCAGCTTTTATGTCACCCAGAAGAGCCAATGATCTTAGAGTTGAATAAAGTCAAACAGATGAGAAATAAACTTGTACTTGAATAACAAAATGACTTGTATATTCGGGGTGATTGCATGTACCTTTCAGTCTTCTCTCCTAATACTCAGGATGTCAGGATGGCCGAGCGGTCCAAGGCGCCAGACTCAAGATGAAAATTCTTCCCTAGTTGTGTGTTCTGGTCTCTGAAAGGAGGCATGGGTTCAAATCCCACTTCTGACAAGTATTTTGTTCAATAAAGTCAGTCATCTCACTTCCTGGAAATAACTTCTGACTCCAGTTGCGCACCATTGTGAGACTGGGGGTACCTGAACGAGGCATGGCTCAATCCGCTTCCGTTGTTCCGGTGGCATATTAGGAAGCAGCTGCCTAACCCACTTGGTAAATGTAAGTCTGTGTTGGTCTTATTCCTTTAAATATCATCCAACATGAATTAAACTCTAGCAGGTGGGAACAAGAAGGCATTTCTTTCTAGGACGGTCAGCTTTTATGTCACCCAGAAGAGCCAATGATCTTAGAGTTGAATAAAGTCAAACAGATGAGAAATAAACTTGTACTTGAATAACAAAATGACTTGTATATTCGGGGTGATTGCATGTACCTTTCAGTCTTCTCTCCTAATACTCAGGATGTCAGGATGGCCGAGCGGTCCAAGGCGCAAGACTCAAGATGAAAATTCTTCCCTAGTTGGGTGTTCTGGTCTCTGAAAGGAGCCGTGGGTTCAAATCCCACTTCTGACAAGTATTTTGTTCAATAAAGTCAGTCATCTCACTTCCTGGAAATAACTTCTGACTCCAGTTGCGCACCATTGTGAGACTGGGGGTACCTGAACGAGGCATGGCTCAATCCACTTCCGTTGTTCCGGTTGCATATTAGGAAGCAGCTGCCTAACCCACTTGGTAAATGTAAGTGTGTGTTGGTCTTATTCCTTTAAATATCATCCAACATGAATTAAACTCTAGCAGGTGGGAACAAGAAGGCATTTCTTTCTAGGACGGTCAGCTTTTATGTCACCCAGAAGAGCCAATGATCTTAGAGTTGAATAAAGTCAAACAGATGAGAAATAAACTTGTACTTGAATAACAAAATGACTTGTATATTCGGGGTGATTGCATGTACCTTTCAGTCTTCTCTCCTAATACTCAGGATGTCAGGATGGCCGAGCAGTCCAAGGCGCCAGACTCAAGATGAAAATTCTTCCCTAGTTGGGTGTTCTGGTCTCTGAAAGGAGCCGTGGGTTCAAATCCCACTTCTGACAAGTATTTTGTTCAATAAAGTCAGTCATCTCACTTCCTGGAAATAACTTCTGACTCCAGTTGCGCACCATTGTGAGACTGGGGGTACCTGAACGAGGCATGGCTCAATCCACTTCCGTTGTTCCGGTGGCATATTAGGAAGCAGCTGCCTAACCCACTTGGTAAATGTAAGTGTGTGTTGCTCTTATTCCTTTAAATATCATCCAACATGAATTAAACTCTAGCAGGTGGGAACAAGAAGGCATTTCTTTCTAGGTCGGTCAGCTTTTATGTCACCCAGAAGAGCCAATGATCTTAGAGTTGAATAAAGTCAAACAGATGAGAAATAAACTTGTACTTGAATAACAAAATGACTTGTATATTCGGGGTGATTGCATGTACCTTTCAGTCTTCTCTCCTAGTACTCAGGATGTCAGGATGGCCGAGCGGTCCAAGGCGCCAGACTCAAGATGAAAATTCTTCCCTAGTTGGGTGTTCTGGTCTCTGAAAGGAGGCGTGGGTTCAAATCCCACTTCTGACAAGTATTTTGTTCAATAAAGTCAGTCATCTCACTTCCTGGAAATAACTTCTGACTCCAGTTGCGCACCATTGTGAGACTGGGGGTACCTGAACGAGGCATGGCTCAATCCACTTCCGTTGTTCCGGTGGCATATTAGGAAGCAGCTGCCTAACCCACTTGGTAAATGTAAGTGTGTGTTGCTCTTATTCCTTTAAATATCATCCAACATGAATTAAACTCTAGCAGGTGGGAACAAGAAGGCATTTCTTTCTAGGTCGGTCAGCTTTTATGTCACCCAGAAGAGCCAATGATCTTAGAGTTGAATAAAGTCAAACAGATGAGAAATAAACTTGTACTTGAATAACAAAATGACTTGTATATTCGGGGTGATTGCATGTACCTTTCAGTCTTCTCTCCTAATACTCAGGATGTCAGGATGGCCGAGCGGTCCAAGGCACCAGACTCAAGATGAAAATTCTTCCCTAGTTGGGTGTTCTGGTCTCTGAAAGGAGCCGTGGGTTCAAATCCCACTTCTGACAAGTATTTTGTTCAATAAAGTCAGTCATCTCACTTCCTGGAAATAACTTATGAATCCAGTTGTGCACCATTGTGAGACTGGGGGTACCTGAACGAGGCATGGCTCAATCCACTTCCGTTGTTCCGGTGGCATATTAGGAAGCAGGTGCCTAACCCACTTGGTAAATGTAAGTGTGTGTTGGTCTTATTCCTTTAAATATCATCCAACATGAATTAAACTCTAGCAGGTGGGAACAAGAAGGCATTTCTTTCTAGGACGGTCAGCTTTTATGTCACCCAGAAGAGCCAATGATCTTAGAGTTGAATAAAGTCAAACAGATGAGAAATAAACTTGTACTTAAATAACAAAATGACTTGTATATTCGTGGTGATTGCATGTACCTTTCAGTCTGCTCTCCTAATACTCAGGATGTCAGGATGGCCGAGCGGTCCAAGTCGCCAGACTCAAGATGGAAATTCTTCCCTAGTTGGGTGTTCTGGTCTCTGAAAGGAGGCGTGGGTTCAAATCCCACTTCTGACAAGTATTTTGTTCAATAAAGTCAGTCATCTCACTTTCTGGAAATAACTTCTGACTCCAGTTGCGCACCATTGTGAGACTGGGGTTACCTGAACGAGGCATGGCTCAATCCACTTCCGTTGTTCCGGTGGCATATTAGGAAGCAGCTGCCTAACCCACTTGGTAAATGTAAGTGTGTGTTGGTCTTATTCCTTTAAATATCATCCAACATGAATTAAACTCTAGCAGGTGGGAACAAGAAGGCATTTCTTTCTAGGACGGTCAGCTTTTATGTCACCCAGAAGAGCCAATGATCTTAGAGTTGAATAAAGTCAAACAGATGAGAAATAAACTTGTACTTGAATAACAAAATGACTTGTATATTCGGGGTGATTGCATGTACCTTCCAGTCTTCTCTCCTAATACTCAGGATGTCAGGATGGCCGAGCGGTCCAAGGCGCCAGACTCAAGATGAAAATTCTTCCCTAATTGGGTGTTCTGGTCTCTGGAAGGAGGCGTGGGTTCAAATCCCACTTCTGACAAGTATTTTGTTCAATAAAGTCAGTCATCTCACTTCCTGGAAATAACTTCTGACTCCAGTTGCGCACCATTGTGAGACTGGGGTTACCTGAACGAGGCATGGCTCAATCCACTTCCGTTGTTCCGGTGGCATATTAGGAAGCAGCTGCCTAACCCACTTGGTAAATGTAAGTGTGTGTTGGTCTTATTCCTTTAAATATCATCTAACATGAATTAAACTCTAGCAGGTGGGAACAAGAAGGCATTTCTTTCTAGGACGGTCAGCTTTTATGTCACCCAGAAGAGCCAATGATCTTAGAGTTGAATAAAGTCAAACAGATGAGAAATAAACTTGTACTTGAATAACAAAATGACTTGTATATTCGGGGTGATTGCATGTACCTTTCAGTCTTCTCTCCTAATACTCAGGATGTCAGGATGGCCGAGCAGTCCAAGGTGCCAGACTCAAGATGAAAATTCTTCCCTAGTTGGGTGTTCTGGTCTCTGAAAGGAGGCGTGGGTTCAAATGCCACTTCTGACAAGTATTTTGTTCAATAAAGTCAGTCATCTCACTTCCTGGAAATAACTTCTGACTCCAGTTGTGCACCGTTGTGAGACTGGGGGTACCTAAACGAGGCATGGCTCAATCCACTTCCGTTGTTCCGGTTGCATATTAGGAAGCAGCTGCCTAACCCACTTGGTAAATGTAAGTGTGTGTTGGTCTTATTCCTTTAAATATCATCCAACATGAATTAAACTCTAGCAGGTGGGAACAAGAAGGCATTTCTTTCTAGGACGGTCAGCTTTTATGTCACCCAGAAGAGCCAATGATCTTAGAGTTGAATAAAGTCAAACAGATGAGAAATAAACTTGTACTTGAATAACAAAATGACTTGTATATTCGGGGTGATTGCATGTACCTTTCAGTCTTCTCTCCTAATACTCAGGATGTCAGGATGGCCGAGCGGTCCAAGGCGCCAGACTCAAGATGAAAATTCTTCCCTAGTTGGGTGTTCTGGTCTCTGAAAGGAGGCGTGGGTTCAAATCCCACTTCTGACATGTATTTTGTTCAATAAAGTCAGTCATCTCACTTCCTGTAAATAACTTCTGACTCCAGTTGTGCACCATTGTGAGACTGGGGTTACCTGAACGAGGCATGGCTCAATCCACTTCCGTTGTTCCGGTGGCATATTAGGAAGCAGCTGCCTAACCCACTTGGTAAATGTAAGTGTGTGCTGGTCTTATTCCTGTAAATATCATCCAACATGTATTAAACTCTAGCAGGTGGGAACAAGAAGGCATTTCTTTCTAGGACGGTCAGCTTTTATGTCACCCAGAAGAGCCAATGATCTTAGAGTTGAATAAAGTCAAACAGATGAGAAATAAACTTGTACTTGAATAACAAAATGACTTGTATATTCGGGGTGATTGCATTTACCTTTCAGTCTTCTCTCCTAACACTCAGGATGTCAGGATGGCCGAGCGGTCCAAGGCGCCAGACTCAAGATGAAAATTCTTCCCTAGTTGGGTGTTCTGGTCTCTGAAAGGAGGCGTGGGTTCAAATCCCACTTCTGACAAGTATTTTGTTCAATAAAGTCAGTCATCTCACTTCCTGGAAATAACTTCTGACTCCAGTTGCGCACCATTGTGAGACTGGGGTTACCTGAACGAGGCATGGCTCAATCCACTTCCGTTGTCCCGGTGGCATATTAGGAAGCAGCTGCCTAACCCACTTGGTAAATGTAAGTGTGTGTTGGTCTTATTCCTTTAAATATCATCCAACATGAATTAAACTCTAGCAGGTGGGAACAAGAAGGCATTTCTTTCTAGGACGGTCAGCTTTTATGTCACCCAGAAGAGCCAATGATCTTAGAGTTGAATAAAGTCAAACAGATGAGAAATAAACTTGTACTTGAATAACAAAATGACTTGTATATTCGGGGTGATTGCATGTACCTTTCAGTCTTCTCTCCTAATACTCAGGATGTCAGGATGGCCGAGCGGTCCAAGGCGCCAGACTCAAGATGAAAATTCTTCCCTAGTTGTGTGTTCTGGTCTCTGAAAGGAGGCGTGGGTTCAAATCCCACTTCTGACAAGGATTTTGTTCAATAAAGTCAGTCATCTCACTTCCTGGAAATAACTTCTGACTCCAGTTGCGCACCATTGTGAGACTGGGGGTACCTGAACGAGGCATGGCTCAATCCACTTCCGTTGTTCCGGTGGCATATTAGGAAGCAGCTGCCTAACCCACTTGGTAAATGTAAGTGTGTGTTGGTCTTATTCCTTTAAATATCATCCAACATGAATTAAACTCTAGCAGGTGGGAACAAGAAGGCATTTCTTTCTAGGACGGTCAGCTTTTATGTCACCCAGAAGAGCCAATGATCTTAGAGTTGAATAAAGTCAAACAGATGAGAAATAAACTTGTACTTGAATAACAAAATGACTTGTATATTCGGGGTGATTGCATGTACCTTTCAGTCTTCTCTCCTAATACTCAGGATGTCAGGATGGCCGAGCGTTCCAAGGCACCAGACTCAAGATGAAAATTCTTCCCTAGTTGGGTGTTCTGGTCTCTGAAAGGAGGCGTGGGTTCAAATCCCACTTCTGACAAGTATTTTGTTCAATAAAGTCAGTCATCTCACTTCCTGGAAATAACTTCTGACTCCAGTTGCGCACCATTGTGAGACTGGGGGTACCTGAACGAGGCATGGCTCAATCCACTTCCGTTGTTCCGGTGGCATATTAGGAAGCAGCTGCCTAACCCACTTGGTAAATGTAAGTGTGTGTTGGTCTTATTCCTTTAAATATCATCCAACATGAATTAAACTCTAGCAGGTGGGAACAAGAAGGCATTTCTTTCTAGGACGGTCAGCTTTTATGTCACCCAGAAGAGCCAATGATCTTAGAGTTGAATAAAGTCAAACAGATGAGAAATAAACTTGTACTTGAATAACAAAATGACTTGTATATTCGGGGTGATTGCATGTACCTTTCAGTCTTCTCTCCTAATACTCAGGATGTCAGGATGGCCGAGCGGTCCAAGGCGCCAGACTCAAGATGAAAATTCTTCCCTAGTTGGGTGTTCTGGTCTCTGAAAGGAGGCGTGGGTTCAAATCCCACTTCTGACAAGTATTTTGTTCAATAAAGTCAGTCATCTCACTTCCTGGAAATAACTTCTGACTCCAGTTGCGCACCATTGTGAGACTGGGGTTACCTGAACGAGGCATGGCTCAATCCACTTCCGTTGTCCCGGTGGCATATTAGGAAGCAGCTGCCTAACCCACTTGGTAAATGTAAGTGTGTGTTGGTCTTATTCCTTTAAATATCATCCAACATGAATTAAACTCTAGCAGGTGGGAACAAGAAGGCATTTCTTTCTAGGACGGTCAGCTTTTATGTCACCCAGAAGAGCCAATGATCTTAGAGTTGAATAAAGTCAAACAGATGAGAAATAAACTTGTACTTGAATAACAAAATGACTTGTATATTCGGGGTGATTGCATGTACCTTTCAGTCTTCTCTCCTAATACTCAGGATGTCAGGATGGCCGAGCGGTCCAAGGCGCCAGACTCAAGATGAAAATTCTTCCCTAGTTGTGTGTTCTGGTCTCTGAAAGGAGGCGTGGGTTCAAATCCCACTTCTGACAAGGATTTTGTTCAATAAAGTCAGTCATCTCACTTCCTGGAAATAACTTCTGACTCCAGTTGCGCACCATTGTGAGACTGGGGGTACCTGAACGAGGCATGGCTCAATCCACTTCCGTTGTTCCGGTGGCATATTAGGAAGCAGCTGCCTAACCCACTTGGTAAATGTAAGTGTGTGTTGGTCTTATTCCTTTAAATATCATCCAACATGAATTAAACTCTAGCAGGTGGGAACAAGAAGGCATTTCTTTCTAGGACGGTCAGCTTTTATGTCACCCAGAAGAGCCAATGATCTTAGAGTTGAATAAAGTCAAACAGATGAGAAATAAACTTGTACTTGAATAACAAAATGACTTGTATATTCGGGGTGATTGCATGTACCTTTCAGTCTTCTCTCCTAATACTCAGGATGTCAGGATGGCCGAGCGGTCCAAGGCGCCAGACTCAAGATGAAAATTCTTCCCTAGTTGTGTGTTCTGGTCTCTGAAAGGAGGCGTGGGTTCAAATCCCACTTCTGACAAGGATTTTGTTCAATAAAGTCAGTCATCTCACTTCCTGGAAATAACTTCTGACTCCAGTTGCGCACCATTGTGAGACTGGGGGTACCTGAACGAGGCATGGCTCAATCCACTTCCGTTGTTCCGGTGGCATATTAGGAAGCAGCTGCCTAACCCACTTGGTAAATGTAAGTGTGTGTTGGTCTTATTCCTTTAAATATCATCCAACATGAATTAAACTCTAGCAGGTGGGAACAAGAAGGCATTTCTTTCTAGGACGGTCAGCTTTTATGTCACCCAGAAGAGCCAATGATCTTAGAGTTGAATAAAGTCAAACAGATGAGAAATAAACTTGTACTTGAATAACAAAATGACTTGTATATTCGGGGTGATTGCATGTACCTTTCAGTCTTCTCTCCTAATACTCAGGATGTCAGGATGGCCGAGCGGTCCAAGGCGCCAGACTCAAGATGAAAATTCTTCCCTAGTTGTGTGTTCTGGTCTCTGAAAGGAGGCGTGGGTTCAAATCCCACTTCTGACAAGGATTTTGTTCAATAAAGTCAGTCATCTCACTTCCTGGAAATAACTTCTGACTCCAGTTGCGCACCATTGTGAGACTGGGGGTACCTGAACGAGGCATGGCTCAATCCACTTCCGTTGTTCCGGTGGCATATTAGGAAGCAGCTGCCTAACCCACTTGGTAAATGTAAGTGTGTGTTGGTCTTATTCCTTTAAATATCATCCAACATGAATTAAACTCTAGCAGGTGGGAACAAGAAGGCATTTCTTTCTAGGACGGTCAGCTTTTATGTCACCCAGAAGAGCCAATGATCTTAGAGTTGAATAAAGTCAAACAGATGAGAAATAAACTTGTACTTGAATAACAAAATGACTTGTATATTCGGGGTGATTGCATGTACCTTTCAGTCTTCTCTCCTAATACTCAGGATGTCAGGATGGCCGAGCGTTCCAAGGCACCAGACTCAAGATGAAAATTCTTCCCTAGTTGGGTGTTCTGGTCTCTGAAAGGAGGCGTGGGTTCAAATCCCACTTCTGACAAGTATTTTGTTCAATAAAGTCAGTCATCTCACTTCCTGGAAATAACTTCTGACTCCAGTTGCGCACCATTGTGAGACTGGGGGTACCTGAACGAGGCATGGCTCAATCCACTTCCGTTGTTCCGGTGGCATATTAGGAAGCAGCTGCCTAACCCACTTGGTAAATGTAAGTGTGTGTTGGTCTTATTCCTTTAAATATCATCCAACATGAATTAAACTCTAGCAGGTGGGAACAAGAAGGCATTTCTTTCTAGGTCGGTCAGCTTTTATGTCACCCAGAAGAGCCAATGATCTTAGAGTTGAATAAAGTCAAACAGATGAGAAATAAACTTGTACTTGAATATCAAAATGACTTGTATATTCGGGGTGATTGCATGTACCTTTCAGTCTTCTCTCCTAATACTCAGGATGTCAGTATGGCCGAGCGTTCCAAGGCACCAGACTCAAGATGAAAATTCTTCCCTAGTTGGGTGTTCTGGTCTGTGAAAGGAGGCGTGGTTTCAAACCCACTTGGTAAATGTAAGTGTGTGCTGGTCTTATTCCTGTAAATATCATCCAACATGAATTAAACTCTAGCAGGTGGGAACAAGAAGGCATTTCTTTCTAGGACGGTCAGCTTTTATGTCACCCAGAAGAGCCAATGATCTTAGAGTTGAATAAAGTCAAACAGATGAGAAATAAACTTGTACTTGAATAACAAAATGACTTGTATATTCGGGGTGATTGCATTTACCTTTCAGTCTTCTCTCCTAACACTCAGGATGTGAGGATGGCCGAGCGGTCCAAGGCGCCAGACTCAAGATGAAAATTCTTCCCTAGTTGGGTGTTCTGGTCTCTGAAAGGAGGCGTGGGTTCAAATCCCACTTCTGACAAGTATTTTGTTCAATAAAGTCAGTCATCTCACTTCCTGGAAATAACTTCTGACTCCAGTTGCGCACCATTGTGAGACTGGGGTTACCTGAACGAGGCATGGCTCAATCCACTTCCGTTGTCCCGGTGGCATATTAGGAAGCAGCTGCCTAACCCACTTGGTAAATATAAGTGTGTGTTGGTCTTATTCCTTTAAATATCATCCAACATGAATTAAACTCTAGCAGGTGGGAACAAGAAGGCATTTCTTTCTAGGACGGTCAGCTTTTATGTCACCCAGAAGAGCCAATGATCTTAGAGTTGAATAAAGTCAAACAGATGAGAAATAAACTTGTACTTGAATAACAAAATGACTTGTATATTCGGGGTGATTGCATGTACCTTTCAGTCTTCTCTCCTAATACTCAGGATGTCAGGATGGCCGAGCGGTCCAAGGCGCCAGACTCAAGATGAAAATTCTTCCCTAGTTGTGTGTTCTGGTCTCTGAAAGGAGGCGTGGGTTCAAATCCCACTTCTGACAAGGATTTTGTTCAATAAAGTCAGTCATCTCACTTCCTGGAAATAACTTCTGACTCCAGTTGCGCACCATTGTGAGACTGGGGGTACCTGAACGAGGCATGGCTCAATCCACTTCCGTTGTTCCGGTGGCATATTAGGAAGCAGCTGCCTAACCCACTTGGTAAATGTAAGTGTGTGTTGGTCTTATTCCTTTAAATATCATCCAACATGAATTAAACTCTAGCAGGTGGGAACAAGAAGGCATTTCTTTCTAGGACGGTCAGCTTTTATGTCACCCAGAAGAGCCAATGATCTTAGAGTTGAATAAAGTCAAACAGATGAGAAATAAACTTGTACTTGAATAACAAAATGACTTGTATATTCGGGGTGATTGCATGTACCTTTCAGTCTTCTCTCCTAATACTCAGGATGTCAGGATGGCCGAGCGTTCCAAGGCACCAGACTCAAGATGAAAATTCTTCCCTAGTTGGGTGTTCTGGTCTCTGAAAGGAGGCGTGGGTTCAAATCCCACTTCTGACAAGTATTTTGTTCAATAAAGTCAGTCATCTCACTTCCTGGAAATAACTTCTGACTCCAGTTGCGCACCATTGTGAGACTGGGGGTACCTGAACGAGGCATGGCTCAATCCACTTCCGTTGTTCCGGTGGCATATTAGGAAGCAGCTGCCTAACCCACTTGGTAAATGTAAGTGTGTGTTGGTCTTATTCCTTTAAATATCATCCAACATGAATTAAACTCTAGCAGGTGGGAACAAGAAGGCATTTCTTTCTAGGTCGGTCTGCTTTTATGTCACCCAGAAGAGCCAATGATCTTAGAGTTGAATAAAGTCAAACAGATGAGAAATAAACTTGTACTTGAATAACAAAATGACTTGTATATTCGGGGTGATTGCATGTACCTTTCAGTCTTCTCTCCTAATACTCAGGATGTCAGTATGGCCGAGCGTTCCAAGGCACCAGACTCAAGATGAAAATTCTTCCCTAGTTGGGTGTTCTGGTCTCTGAAAGGAGGCGTGGTTTCAAACCCACTTGGTAAATGTAAGTGTGTGCTGGTCTTATTCCTGTAAATATCATCCAACATGAATAAAACTCTAGCAGGTGGGAACAAGAAGGCATTTCTTTCTAGGATGGTCAGCTTTTATGTCACCCAGAGGAGCCAATGATCTTAGAGTTGAATAAAGTCAAACAGATGAGAAATAAACTTGTACTTGAATAACAAAATGACTTGTATATTCGGGGTGATTGCATGTACCTTTCAGTCTTCTCTCCTAATACTCAGGATGTCAGGATGGCCGAGCGTTCCAAGGCACCAGACTCAAGATGAAAATTCTTCCCTAGTTGGGTGTTCTGGTCTCTGAATGGAGGCGTGGGTTCAAATCCCACTTCTGACAAGTATTTTGTTCAATAAAGTCAGTCATCTCACTTCCTGGAAATAACTTCTGACTCCAGTTGCGCACCATTGTGAGACTGGGGTTACCTGAACGAGGCATGGCTCAATCCACTTCCGTTGTCCCGGTGGCATATTAGGAAGCAGCTGCCTAACCCACTTGGTAAATGTAAGTGTGTGTTGGTCTTATTCCTTTAAATATCATCCAACATGAATTAAACTCTAGCAGGTGGGAACAAGAAGGCATTTCTTTCTAGGACGGTCAGCTTTTATGTCACCCAGAAGAGCCAATGATCTTAGAGTTGAATAAAGTCAAACAGATGAGAAATAAACTTGTACTTGAATAACAAAATGACTTGTATATTCGGGGTGATTGCATTTACCTTTCAGTCTTCTCTCCTAACACTCAGGATGTCAGGATGGCCGAGCGGTCCAAGGCGCCAGACTCAAGATGAAAATTCTTCCCTAGTTGGGTGTTCTGGTCTCTGAAAGGAGGCGTGTGTTCAAATCCCACTTCTGACAAGTATTTTGTTCAATAAAGTCAGTCATCTCACTTCCTGGAAATAACTTCTGACTGCAGTTGTGCACCATTGTGAGACTGGGGGTACCTGAACGAGGCATGGCTCAATCCACTTCCGTTGTTCCGGTGGCATATTAGGAAGCAGGTGCCTAACCCACTTGGTAAATGTAAGTGTTTGTTGGTCTTATTCCTTTAAATATCATCCAACATGAATTAAACTCTAGCAGGTGGGAACAAGAAGGCATTTCTTTCTAGGACGGTCAGCTTTTATGTCAACCAGAAGAGCCAATGATCTTAGAGTTGAATAAAGTCAAACAGATGAGAAATAAACTTGTACTTGAATAACAAAATGACTTGTATATTCGGGGTGATTGCATGTACCTTTCAGTCTTCTCTCCTAATACTCAGGATGTCAGGATGGCCGAGCGGTCCAAGGCGCCAGACTCAAGATGAAAATTCTTCCCTAGTTGTGTGTTCTGGTCTCTGAAAGGAGGCGTGGGTTCAAATCCCACTTCTGACAAGTATTTTGTTCAATAAAGTCAGTCATCTCACTTCCTGGAAATAACTTCTGACTCCAGTTGCGCACCATTGTGAGACTGGGGGTACCTGAACGAGGCATGGCTCAATCCACTTCCGTTGTTCCGGTGGCATATTAGGAAGCAGCTGCCTAACCCACTTGGTAAATGTAAGTGTGTGTTGGTCTTATTCCTTTAAATATCATCTAACATGAATTAAACTCTAGCAGGTGGGAACAAGAAGGCATTTCTTTCTAGGACGGTCAGCTTTTATGTCACCCAGAAGAGCCAATGATCTTAGAGTTGAATAAAGTCAAACAGATGAGAAATAAACTTGTACTTGAATAACAAAATGACTTGTATATTCGGGGTGATTGCATGTACCTTTCAGTCTTCTCTCCTAATACTCAGGATGTCAGGATGGCCGAGCAGTCCAAGGTGCCAGACTCAAGATGAAAATTCTTCCCTAGTTGGGTGTTCTGGTCTCTGAAACGAGGCGTGGGTTCAAATCCCACTTCTCACAAGTATTTTGTTCAATAAAGTCAGTCATCTCACTTCCTGGAAATAACTTCTGACTCCAGTTGTGCACCATTGTGAGACTGGGGGTACCTGAACGAGGCATGGCTCAATCCACTTACGTTGTTCCGGTTGCATATTAGGAAGCAGCTGCCTAACCCACTTGGTAAATGTAAGTGTGTGTTGGTCTTATTCCTTTAAATATCATCCAACATGAATTAAACTCTAGCAGGTGGGAACAAGAAGGCATTTCTTTCTAGGACGGTCAGCTTTTATGTCACCCAGAAGAGCCAATGATCTTAGAGTTGAATAAAGTCAAACAGATGAGAAATAAACTTGTACTTGAATAACAAAATGACTTGTATATTCGGGGTGATTGCATGTACCTTTCAGTCTTCTCTCCTAATACTCAGGATGTCAGGATGGCCGAGCAGTCCAAGGTGCCAGACTCAAGATGAAAATTCTTCCCTAGTTGGGTGTTCTGGTCTCTGAAAGGAGGCGTGGGTTCAAATCCCACTTCTGACAAGTATTTTGTTCAATAAAGTCAGTCATCTCACTTCCTGGAAATAACTTCTGACTCCAGTTGTGCACCATTGTGAGACTGGGGGTACCTGAACGAGGCATGGCTCAATCCACTTCCGTTGTTCCGGTTGCATATTAGGAAGCAGCTGCCTAACCCACTTGGTAAATGTAAGTGTGTGTTGGTCTTATTCCTTTAAATATCATCCAACATGAATTAAACTCTAGCAGGTGGGAACAAGAAGGCATTTCTTTCTAGGACGGTCAGCTTTTATGTCACCCAGAAGAGCCAATGATCTTAGAGTTGAATAAAGTCAAACAGATGAGAAATAAACTTGTACTTGAATAACAAAATGACTTGTATATTCGGGGTGATTGCATGTACCTTTCAGTCTTCTCTCCTAATACTCAGGATGTCAGGATGGCCGAGCGGTCCAAGGAGCCAGACTCAAGATGAAAATTCTTCCCTAGTTGGGTGTTCTGGTCTCTGAAAGGAGGTGTGGGTTCAAATCCCACTTCTGACAAGTATTTTGTTCAATAAAGTCAGTCATCTCACTTCCTGGAAATAACTTCTGACTCCAGTTGCGCACCATTGTGAGACTGGGGGTACCTGAACGAGGCATGGCTCAATCCACTTCCGTTGTTCCGGTGGCATATTAGGAAGCAGCTGCCTAACCCACTTGGTAAATGTAAGTGTGTGTTGGTCTTATTCCTTTAAATATCATCCAACATGAATTAAACTCTAGCAGGTGGGAACAAGAAGGCATTTCTTTCTAGGACGGTCAGCTTTTATGTCACCCAGAAGAGCCAATGATCTTAGAGTTGAATAAAGTCAAACAGATGAGAAATAAACTTGTACTTGAATAACAAAATGACTTGTATATTCGGGGTGATTGCATGTACCTTTCAGTCTTCTCTCCTAATACTCAGGATGTCAGGATGGCCGAGCAGTCCAAGGTGCCAGACTCAAGATGAAAATTCTTCCCTAGTTGGGTGTTCTGGTCTCTGAAAGGAGGCGTGGGTTCAAATCCCACTTCTGACATGTATTTTGTTCAATAAAGTCAGTCATCTCACTTCCTGGAAATAACTTCTGACTCCAGTTGTGCACCATTGTGAGACTGGGGGTACCTGAACGAGGCATGGCTCAATCCACTTCCGTTGTTCCGGTTGCATATTAGGAAGCAGCTGCCTAACCCACTTGGTAAATGTAAGTGTGTGTTGGTCTTATTCCTTTAAATATCATCCAACATGAATTAAACTCTAGCAGGTGGGAACAAGAAGGCATTTCTTTCTAGGACGGTCAGCTTTTATGTCACCCAGAAGAGCCAATGATCTTAGAGTTGAATAAAGTCAAACAGATGAGAAATAAACTTGTACTTGAATAACAAAATGACTTGTATATTCGGGGTGATTGCATGTACCTTTCAGTCTTCTCTCCTAATACTCAGGATGTCAGGATGGCCGAGCAGTCCAAGGTGCCAGACTCAAGATGAAAATTCTTCCCTAGTTGGGTGTTCTGGTCTCTGAAAGGAGGCGTGGGTTCAAATCCCACTTCTGACAAGTATTTTGTTCAATAAAGTCAGTCATCTCACTTCCTGGAAATAACTTCTGACTCCAGTTGTGCACCATTGTGAGACTGGGGGTACCTGAACGAGGCATGGCTCAATCCACTTCCGTTGTTCCGGTTGCATATTAGGAAGCAGCTGCCTAACCCACTTGGTAAATGTAAGTGTGTGTTGGTCTTATTCCTTTAAATATCATCCAACATGAATTAAACTCTAGCAGGTGGGAACAAGAAGGCATTTCTTTCTAGGACGGTCAGCTTTTATGTCACCCAGAAGAGCCAATGATCTTAGAGTTGAATAAAGTCAAACAGATGAGAAATAAACTTGTACTTGAATAACAAAATGACTTGTATATTCGGGGTGATTGCATGTACCTTTCAGTCTTCTCTCCTAATACTCAGGATGTCAGGATGGCCGAGCGGTCCAAGGAGCCAGACTCAAGATGAAAATTCTTCCCTAGTTGGGTGTTCTGGTCTCTGAAAGGAGGTGTGGGTTCAAATCCCACTTCTGACAAGTATTTTGTTCAATAAAGTCAGTCATCTCACTTCCTGGAAATAACTTCTGACTCCAGTTGCGCACCATTGTGAGACTGGGGGTACCTGAACGAGGCATGGCTCAATCCACTTCCGTTGTTCCGGTGGCATATTAGGAAGCAGCTGCCTAACCCACTTGGTAAATGTAAGTGTGTGTTGGTCTTATTCCTTTAAATATCATCCAACATGAATTAAACTCTAGCAGGTGGGAACAAGAAGGCATTTCTTTCTAGGACGGTCAGCTTTTATGTCACCCAGAAGAGCCAATGATCTTAGAGTTGAATAAAGTCAAACAGATGAGAAATAAACTTGTACTTGAATAACAAAATGACTTGTATATTCGGGGTGATTGCATGTACCTTTCAGTCTTCTCTCCTAATACTCAGGATGTCAGGATGGCCGAGCAGTCCAAGGTGCCAGACTCAAGATGAAAATTCTTCCCTAGCTGGGTGTTCTGGTCTCTGAAAGGAGGCGTGGGTTCAAATCCCACTTCTGACATGTATTTTGTTCAATAAAGTCAGTCATCTCACTTCCTGGAAATAACTTCTGACTCCAGTTGCGCACCATTGTGAGACTGGGGGTACCTGAACGAGGCATGGCTCAATCCACTTCCGTTGTTCTGGTGGCATATTAGGAAGCAGCTGCCTAACCCACTTGGTAAATGTAAGTGTGTGTTGGTCTTATTCCTTTAAATATCATCCAACATGAATTAAACTCTAGCAGGTGGGAACAAGAAGGCATTTCTTTCTAGGTCGGTCAGCTTTTATGTCACCCAGAAGAGCCAATGATCTTAGAGTTGAATAAAGTCAAACAGATGAGAAATAAACTTGTACTTGAATAACAAAATGACTTGTATATTCGGGGTGATTGCATGTACCTTTCAGTCTTCTCTCCTAATACTCAGGATGTCAGGATGGCCGAGCGGTCCAAGGCGCCGGACTCAAGATGAAAATTCTTCCCTAATTGGGTGTTCTGGTCTCTGAAAGGAGGCGTGGGTTCAAATCCCACTTCTGACAAGTTTTTTGTTCAATAAAGTCAGTCATCTCACTTCCTGGAAATAACTTCTGACTCCAGTTGTGCACCATTGTGAGACTGGGGGTACCTGAACGAGGCATGGCTCTATCCACTTCCGTTGTTCTGGTTGCATATTAGGAAGCAGCTGCCTAACCCACTTGGTAAATGTAAGTGTGTGTTGGTCTTATTCCTTTAAATATCATCCAACATGAATTAAACTCTAGCAGGTGGGAACAAGAAGGCATTTCTTTCTAGGACGGTCAGCTTTTATGTCACCCAGAAGAGCCAATGATCTTAGAGTTGAATAAAGTCAAACAGATGAGAAATAAACTTGTACTTGAATAACAAAATGACTTGTATATTCGGGGTGATTGCATGTACCTTTCAGTCTTCTCTCCTAATACTCAGGATGTCAGGATGGCCGAGCGGTCCAAGGCGCCAGACTCAAGATGAAAATTCTTCCCTAGTTGGGTGTTCTGGTCTCTGAAAGGAGGCGTGGGTTCAAATCCCACTTCTGACAAGTATTTTGTTCAATAAAGTCAGTCATCTCACTTCCTGGAAATAACTTCTGACTCCAGTTGTGCACCATTGTGAGACTGGGGTTACCTGAACGAGGCATGGCTCAATCCACTTCCGTTGTTCCGGTGGCATATTAGGAAGCAGCTGCCTAACCCACTTGGTAAATGTAAGTGTGTGTTGGTCTTATTCCTTTAAATATCATCTAACATGAATTAAACTGTAGCAGGTGGGAACAAGAAGGCATTTCTTTCTAGGACGGTCAGCTTTTATGTCACCCAGAAGAGCCAATGATCTTAGAGTTGAATAAAGTCAAACAGATGAGAAATAAACTTGTACTTGAATAACAAAATGACTTGCATATTCGGGGTGATTGCATTTACCTTTCAGTCTTCTCTCCTAACACTCAGGATGTCAGGATGGCCGAGCGGTCCAAGGCGCCAGACTCAAGATGAAAATTCTTCCCTAGTTGGGTGTTCTGGTCTCTGAAAGGAGGTGTGGGTTCAAATCCCACTTCTGACAAGTATTTTGTTCAATAAAGTCAGTCATCTCACTTCCTGGAAATAACTTCTGACTCCAGTTGTGCACCATTGTGAGACTGGGGTTACCTGAACGAGGCATGGCTCAATCCACTTCCGTTGTTCCGGTGGCATATTAGGAAGCAGCTGCCTAACCCACTTGGTAAATGTAAGTGTGTGTTGGTCTTATTCCTTTAAATATCATCTAACATGAATTAAACTCTAGCAGGTGGGAACAAGAAGGCATTTCTTTCTAGGACGGTCAGCTTTTATGTCACCCAGAAGAGCCAATGATCTTAGAGTTGAATAAAGTCAAACAGATGAGAAATAAACTTGTACTTGAATAACAAAATGACTTGCATATTCGGGGTGATTGCATTTACCTTTCAGTCTTCTCTCCTAACACTCAGGATGTCAGGATGGCCGAGCGGTCCAAGGCGCCAGACTCAAGATGAAAATTCTTCCCTAGTTGGGTGTTCTGGTCTCTGAAAGGAGGCGTGGGTTCAAATCCCACTTCTGACAAGTATTTTGTTCAATAAAGTCAGTCATCTCACTTCCTGGAAATAACTTCTGACTCCAGTTGCGCACCATTGTGAGACTGGGGGTACCTGAACGAGGCATGGCTCAATCCACTTCCGTTGTTCCGGTGGCATATTAGGAAGCAGCTGCCTAACCCACTTGGTAAATGTAAGTGTGTGTTGGTCTTATTCCTTTAAATATCATCCAACATGAATTAAACTCTAGCAGGTGGGAACAAGAAGGCATTTCTTTCTAGGACGGTCAGCTTTTATGTCACCCAGAAGAGCCAATGATCTTAGAGTTGAATAAAGTCAAACAGATGAGAAATAAACTTGTACTTGAATAACAAAATGACTTGTATATTCGGGGTGATTGCATGTACCTTTCAGTCTTCTCTCCTAATACTCAGGATGTCAGGATGGCCGAGCGGTCCAAGGCGCCAGACTCAAGATGAAAATTCTTCCCTAGTTGGGTGTTCTGGTCTCTGAAAGGAGCCGTGGGTTCAAATCCCACTTCTGACAAGTATTTTGTTCAATAAAGTCAGTCATCTCACTTCCTGGAAATAACTTCTGACTCCAGTTGCGCACCATTGTGAGACTGGGGTTACCTGAACGAGGCATGGCTCAATCCACTTCCGTTGTTCCGGTGGCATATTAGGAAGCAGCTGCCTAACCCACTTGGTAAATGTAAGTGTGTGTTGGTCTTATTCCTTTAAATATCATCCAACATTTAGGAAGCAGCTGCCTAACCCACTTGGTAAATGTAAGTCTGTGTTGGTCTTATTCCTTTAAATATCATCCAACATGAATTAAACTCTAGCAGGTGGGAACAAGAAGGCATTTCTTTCTAGGACGGTCAGCTTTTATGTCACCCAGAAGAGCCAATGATCTTAGAGTTGAATAAAGTCAAACAGATGAGAAATAAACTTGTACTTGAATAACAAAATGACTTGTATATTCGGGGTGATTGCATGTACCTTTCAGTCTTCTCTCCTAATACTCAGGATGTCAGGATGGCCGAGCGGTCCAAGGCGCCAGACTCAAGATGAAAATTCTTCCCTAGTTGGGTGTTCTGGTCTCTGAAAGGAGCCGTGGGTTCAAATCCCACTTCTGACAAGTATTTTGTTCAATAAAGTCAGTCATCTCACTTCCTGGAAATAACTTCTGACTCCAGTTGCGCACCATTGTGAGACTGGGGGTACCTGAACGAGGCATGGCTCAATCCACTTCCGTTGTTCCGGTGGCATATTAGGAAGCAGCTGCCTAACCCACTTGGTAAATGTAAGTGTGTGTTGCTCTTATTCCTTTAAATATCATCCAACATGAATTAAACTCTAGCAGGTGGGAACAAGAAGGCATTTCTTTCTAGGTCGGTCAGCTTTTATGTCACCCAGAAGAGCCAATGATCTTAGAGTTGAATAAAGTCAAACAGATGAGAAATAAACTTGTACTTGAATAACAAAATGACTTGTATATTCGGGGTGATTGCATGTACTTTTCAGTCTTCTCTCCTAATACTCAGGATGTCAGGATGGCCGAGCGGTCTAAGGCGCCAGACTCAAGATGAAAATTCTTCCCTAATTGGGTGTTCTGGTCTCTGAAAGGAGGCGTGGGTTCAAATCCCACTTCAGACCAGTGTTTTGTTCAATAAAGTCAGTCATCTCACTTCCTGGAAATAACTTCTGACTCCAGTTGCGCACCATTGTGAGACTGGGGTTACCTGAACGAGGCATGGCTCAATCCACTTCCGTTGTTCCGGTGGCATATTAGGAAGCAGCTGCCTAACCCACTTGGTAAATGTAAGTGTGTGTTGGTCTTATTCCTTTAAATATCATCCAACATGAATTAAACTCTAGCAGGTGGGAACAAGAAGGCATTTCTTTCTAGGACGGTCAGCTTTTATGTCACCCAGAAGAGCCAATGATCTTAGAGTTGAATAAAGTCAAACAGATGAGAAATAAACTTGTACTTGAATAAAAAAATTACTTGTATATTCGGGGTGATTGCATGTACCTTTCAGTCTTCTCTCCTAACACTCAGGATGTCAGAATGGCAGAGCGGTCTAAGGCGCCAGACTCAAGCTGAAAATTCTTCCCTAGTTGGGTGTTCTGGTCTCTGAAAGGAGGCGTAGGTTCAAATCCCACTTCTGACCAGTATTTTGTTCAATAAAGTCAGTCATCTCACTTCCTGGAAATAACTTTTGACTCCAGTTGCGCACCATTGTGAGACTGGGGTTACCTGAACGAGGCATGGCTCAATCCACTTCCGTTGTTCCGGTAGCATATTAGGAAGCAGCTGCCTAACCCACTTGGTAAATGTAAGTGTGTGTTGGTCTTATTCCTTTAAATATCATCCAACATGAATTAAACTCTAGCAGGTGGGAACAAGAAGGCATTTCTTTCTAGGACGGTCAGCTTTTATGTCACCCAGAAGAGCCAATGATCTTAGAGTTGAATAAAGTCAAACAGATGAGAAATAAACTTGTACTTGAATAACAAAATGACTTGTATATTCGGGGTGATTGCATGTACGTTTCAGTCTTCTCTCCTAATACTCAGGATGTCAAGATGGCCGAGCGGTCCAAGGCGCCAGACTCAAGATGAAAATTCTTCCCTAATTGGGTGTTCTGGTCTCTGAAAGGAGGCGTGGGTTCAAATCCCACTTCTGACAAGCGTTTTGTTCAATAAAGTCAGTCATCTAATTTCCTGGAAATAACTTCTGACTCCAGTTGCGCACCATTGTGAGACTGGGGTTACCTGAACGAGGCATGGCTCAATCCACTTCCGTTGTTCCGGTGGCATATTAGGAAGCAGCTGCCTAACCCACTTGGTAAATGTAAGTGTGTGTTGGTCTTATTCCTTTAAATATCATCCAACATGAATTAAACTCTAGCAGGTGGGAACAAGAAGGCATTTCTTTCTAGGACGGTCAGCTTTTATGTCACCCAGAAGAGCCAATGATCTTAGAGTTGAATAAAGTCAAACAGATGAGAAATAAACTTGTACTTGAATAACAAAATGACTTGTATATTCGGGGTGATTGCATGTACCTTTCAGTCTTCTCTCCTAATACTCAGGATGTCAGGATGGCTGAGCGGTCCAAGGCACCAGACTCAAGATGAAAATTCTTCCCTAGTTGGATGTTCTGGTCTCTGAAAGGAGGCGTGGGTTCAAATCCGACTTCTGACAAGTATTTTGTTCAATAAAGTCAGTCATCTCACTTCCTCGAAATAACTTCTGACTCCAGTTGCGCACCATTGTGAGACTGGGGTTACCTGAACGAGGCATGGCTCAATCCACTTCCGTTGTTCCGGTGGCATATTAGGAAGCAGCTGCCTAACCCACTTGGTAAATGTAAGTGTGTGCTGGTCTTATTCCTTTAAATATCATCCAACATGAATTAAACTCTAGCAGGTGGGAACAAGAAGGCATTTCTTTCTAGGACGGTCAGCTTTTATGTCACCCAGAAGAGCCAATGATCTTAGAGTTGAATAAAGTCAAACAGATGAGAAATAAACTTGTACTTGAATAACAAAATGACTTGTATATTCGGGGTGATTGCATGTACCTTTCAGTCTTCTCTCCTAATACTCAGGATGTCAGGATGGCCGAGCGGTCCAAGGCGCCAGACTCAAGATGAAAATTCTTCCCTAGTTGTGTGTTCTGGTCTCTGAAAGGAGGCATGGGTTCAAATCCCACTTCTGACCAGTATTTTGTTCAATAAAGTCAGTCATCTCACTTCCTGGAAATAACTTCTGATTCCAGTTGCGCACCATTGTGAGACTGGGGGTACCTGAACGAGGCATGGCTCAATCCGCTTCCGTTGTTCCGGTGGCATATTAGGAAGCAGCTGCCTAACCCACTTGGTAAATGTAAGTCTGTGTTGGTCTTATTCCTTTAAATATCATCCAACATGAAT